>NC_054702.1:115296518-115314018 GCF_016097555.1 Gigantopelta aegis
TGGTGAAGTGGCAAAGGGTATTAAAGAACACTTTGATGAACTCTTTGAAGTATTAGTGTTTGTGTAGTAAACGGGAGAATACTTTAGTTTGGAAGTCTTAAACGGATACATTGTTATATCGATCACTAACCGCGGAGATCAGTGTTCGCACCGTACAACGCCATTTTCATCAAAGTGTGACAAACAGTTAGTTCATCCACTGTCCTTTATTGAGAGAGAGAGAGAGAGAGAGAGAGAGAGAGAGAGAGAGAGAGAGAGAGAGAGAGAGAGAGAGAGAGAGAGAGAGAGAGAGAGAGAGAGAGAGACGCCATGACAATTAATAATTTGCATCACTAAACACAAATTTTCAAATCCCGATCTGAATAGCAGCCTAACAGAAACACACTTTTAAGAAAGAAGAAAACAAAAAATCGAACAACGTGAAACCCACAGAAACCAACGCCACATACCGTGATAATCACCCCTACCCCACAGAAAACACTCAAAGTACTATGCAGTGGACATCGTTTGCTTTGTTAAGACATACTATTAAATCTCTGTCCTTAAGGTGATAAGCGTATTAGACGCGGATGTGTGACACGGGGTCAGCAGCCCTTCCATCTCCAGTATGAACGTTCGCTTAAACTGAGCTGATTTCAAAACGTTTCACTGTGTGCTTCCATCATTATAATCACACTGTTAGTTGTACATAGTCCGTGTAAACATTCGCAGTGATTCGTTTGGAACACTTTAGTAGTAATGCAAATATGAATAAACGTTAATATACAAATTCGGGAAGTTTAATTTACTTCGGGCAAAAATTATAATCCCCTCCCTCAAAAAGAGAAAAAAAAGAAAGAAAAAAAGGAAGCCATACGCCAATGCATATTGTCTGCGGAATCTGACATCAGAGGTGATGCCTGGGATGAGATTGATACCTGAATCGTCAGTGGATATGGACATGCAACATCCCACAGACAGGATAGTACATACCACAGCCTTCGATATACAAGTGATGGTGCCCTGGCTGACCAATAAGGAAACCCTGTCATCATGTTCGCATTCACTGTATATATACCTTATTTACTGGTGGTCGTTCATCCTATCATTGCTCAGTCCAAAATAACTCGCTTTTGTGAGTGCAACAATATTAAGGTGTTTGCCTAACATCTTTTATGCTTTAATTATGCACTGTCTACAAGCTTGCACTGACTTATATCATTTAAATTTTGGTGCCACTCCTTTTCAGCCTGTAATATACTAGTAAACTATTTTGTTCAACAAATGCTGAAGTGACCTTTTTTATTTATTTACCCCTAGTTTTCCATAATAGGAATGTTAAATAGCTCAATCAGATCATCTTTTAACTTATTATTATTTTGTTTTTAAATGTTATGATGATGTGTAAAGATGAACATCTGATACAGGTCAGGAGCAGTAGCATATAACCTGGAACAAATTAGTAGAAAGCTGAAGTTTTCAGTAAAGCTCCAGAAAGTCATACCTGTACCAACATCACAAAGCTCTGCAAATTCTACCCTGTGGCATTTTTTACAATTCAAGATGGCCGCCATTACCATCAGCAATAAATGGGAAAACGTCATACGCATCATAACTGCTCAACCACAGGCTTCAGAACAATGATTTTGATGTTCACATTTTAATATTTTAATGTACTATTAAAACAGTGTCGAAGACACTGACCATTTTAAAACGTCCGTATCGCGGCAACACTCACGGCGCACCTGTCTCCACGGCGATTGATTTCATCCCGACAAAAACACCTATAATTAGGCTTCGGTGAACACAAGAAAACAAACAGTAAACACCACAACCCATGGTCGTTTAGATACGAGACCGCAAAACGATATCAGGAGATACAATCTTTAGTGGGAGGGGTGGGGGCGTTAGTCAAATTTTAATCTTTATCTATATAGTGAAAAGTTAAAGTTTGTTTTCTTTAACGACACCACTTGAGCACATTGATTAATTAATCATCGGCTATTGGATGTCAAACGTTTTATAATTCTGACTCGTAGTCATCAGAGGAAACCCGCTACATTTTTTTCTAATGCAGCAAGAGATCTTTTATATGCATTTTTCCATAGACAGAAAAGCACATACCACGGCCTTTGACCAGTTGTGGTGCACTGGTTGGAACGAAAAAAAACAATCAGCTAAATGGATCCACAGAGGTGGTTTGATCCATCGACGCAAGCACCACAAGCGAGCACTCAACCGACTGAGCAAAATCCCGCTCCTTATATAGAGTAGAATAGAAAACTTCAAATAGGGAAAGGCTGTGCACCCTACCTCCCCTCACCGTTTCCTACGGACCTGAAAAAGTAACAAATAAAAATTAGACAAGAACACACCCGCTACATTTTCCAATGAGTAACAAGGGATATTTTATATGCACCATCCTATAGGCAGAACAACACATACCATGGCCTTTGATATACCAGTGATGGTGCACTGGCTGGAACAAGAAATAGCCCAATAGGCCAACTGATGGAGATCGATCCTAGACCGACGACGCCTATGTCCAGAAAGACGTTAGAATACCGAAAAGCGCTTGGTTCACTGTCTTTGATTATTTACTAGTTAAGTATTTCCGATGACACCTCCCCCTCCCTATCTGTTACGGTGTTGATAAACCATCAAACTGTTTTCGGAAAAAAGTTGAGAAAATACTAAAATCCTACAAAAAAGCACTTGAAACGCATTCACCTGACCCAGAAATAAGATATGACTATAAAATATCATAATTTTAAATCATTATTATTTTACAAAATCACTGCTATACAAAGTAAAACCTTCTGGGAGAATTGCCCATATATGGTAAACAACGACGAATGGCGCCGTGTGCTGGCACTGATAGCCACTCGAGAATATGTGGACGATGTATGTATCATTACACAGATGCACACTACAGCTTATTGGGACCATCTTAAACATGGAACTAAACGGTAATAAAGTGCGCAGAAATCGAACTTTGTGAGCATTGTAATATATTTCTTGTAATCGATGGAAAAGATTTAAACTAAGAAGAATAAATTCGAAGTTCATTTTAGTGGCAATAACGCGTGTTCTCCCGGTTCAGATATATATGGAATTTTATTTTCTATTGTTTCCAGTAATTTTATTTAAGTAACAAAGAGAGGTTTTTAAAAACAATGACTGAAATGCAATGCCGGTTATATTCCTTGTCTGCCCTATAGCGTACTGGTACAAATCAATGTTCGTAGCTAAGTAAACTGTATTGGGTGCATCAGTAAATAAAACATTTCTGTCTTTGTTTTCTTTTCTTTGAAATGTCGCAATCATACAATGAATACTATTTGACCACACTGATACAAAGGTAAAGTAAAATATGGATAATAACAGTACACTGTGACATGTTTAACACGACTTATGGCAGATTAAAAATCGCAGACGTCTGAAATACCATTTTGACCACTATTTATTTATTTATTTATTATTTTAAATCATGCAGAAGATACCGATCTATGGGTAGGCCGGTCCGGATAAGATCGAGAAGCGGGGAAAAAGGGCTTTTTCCCACCCCTGATATATATATAGCACCCCTGATATATATATACCAGTATATATACCAGATATATATATACCTTTTTTCCCCGGGTCTGGGACGGATTCTCGATCTCGATATTTTTTCTTTTTTTTAAAAATTATTTAGGAACATTTCATAATTGGTTATTTATTAAATTTGATAACTTGATCTAAAAAATGTAATTATCCCAAACGGGAATTGGTAAATAATAAAATATATTAAAACTGGATATGAAAAAAAAATGTTTCTTAAATTGCCATCAAAACACAATTGTAATATAGCGGTGAAGGAACAGCCAAGGTCAACGATCTGCACTGAATTGGAACTAGCCTAATCGATATGAAATACACGGAAACTAACAACAGAATGGCACCCTGGCTGTTCCCACAGTTGCATTCACCCCAATATCCAGTGGGAGGTGAAACCTAGATGCAATTTGATGATAACTTGTTAAGATTAAAAACAAATTGTATTAAAATGTGTTATAACAAATGTTATCCGAGTTGATATAGATTGACAGTGTATTAATGTTTCAGTATTATTCATAATTAGGCCTTCATCAGGAACCAGTAATTAACTTATAGCTATATATTAAACAATTCTAAAAGACGTATAAAACACATTGTTAAGTTTTAAACCTGTACAAATTTTCATAACATTAAAAAAACCCTCCAAAACAAACAAACGCAGATAAATAAAATTCTTAACAAATTACGTGTACCATCAAATGGTAGCGATTAAATCTTCTTTTTTTAATATACAGATGACATTAGTTGTTCCAACAATTGCCCTCATCCCTGTTATGTCTCCAAAAAAAGTTTTTAGAAAAAATAATATGAGAGCTAATATGGGTTCGAAACTTAATTATATGTTTTTATACGAGTTTGATGATTATTTATTATAGTTACATGCCGATACAATCAGTTCCCTTTCGACGAAAACAGACCTAGCGTTCAGTTTAGAGTTACTTCCCTTACTCCGGTTTGACGACTCATCAAAACTGAGTAGAGGCGAAAAGCGCTAATACAACACTTATTTAAAATAATTCCCATCTGTAAATACTCTTTTCTTATAAATGTTTTCATTGGTCCAAATTAATAATAATAATAATAATAATAATAATAAATGTTTGCATTGGTAAAAAATATTATGTGACTTAGAAAACCGATGTTCATAACTGCATGAATCTGAATTCTGCACTACTTTCGGCAATGCTTAAAAAAGAAAAACAATTTTTTTTTTTAAATTACGATGAATAAATATTAAAATGTTTTATTTTTTTAACTTTGTAAATAACTCTCAAACAGTGAAATAGAAGGACGGTATTTGAGCTGTATCTTTAGGCTCTACAGGCTGGTAGGTACTGGGTTCGGATCCCAGTCGAGGCATGGAATTTTTAATCCAGATTCCGACTCCAAACCCTGAGTGAGTGCTCCGCAAGGCTCAATGGGTAGGTGTAAACCACTTGCACCGACCAGTGATCCATAACTGGTTCAACAAAGGCCATGGTTTGTGCTATCCTGCCTGTGAGAAACGCAAATAAAAGATCCCTTGCTGCCTGTCGTAAAATAGTAGCTTATGTGGCGACAGCGAGTTTCTTCAAAAAAACAAACAGTGTCAGAATGACCATATGTTTGACGTCCAATAGCCGATGATAAGATAAAAAAAAATCAATGTGCTCTAGTGGCGTCGTTAAATAAAACAAACTTTACTGTATCTTTAGGGAGTAGCCTACAAATGCTTGTTTATATGTCAGTTGTTCATAATGAAGTAGCAAATGTTATTTATTGTTTAACATTGTTTGTTTGTTGAATTAACAAATGTTATTTATTGTTTAAAATTGTTTGTTTGTTGAATTAACAAATGTTATTTATTGTTTAAAATTGTTTATTTGTTGAATTAGCTAGCAAATGTTATTTATTGTTTAAAATTGTCTGTTTGTTGAATTAGCTAGCAAATGATATTTATTGTGTAAAATTGTTCGTTTGTTGAATAGACTTCTTTCTCATTCCACTGCGCATGTGCCCGTTGCGGAGTTACTCGAGGACGCAAACCGCGAGATCTCGCGAGATCTCGCCAAAATAGACCTATCTGCAAACTGGGGGGCAAAAGCAATGGGAGGCCACGACCATTGTTCAATTATTAACTGTTCCAATCGCATATGTCCGGGATATTCGTTATCCTTCCATCTATATCCAGCCAATGGATATCGGAAACGTTTGTGGGTAATCGTTTCACGTAGAAAACGATTTTAATGTTACTCTAAGTACGAGGGTTTGTTCGGCACATTTTGTAGGAGGGAAGCCAGTGAACGCATAAGGGACCAAAACCTTACCGGTTCTGTACAGGACGTTCCTACACAGGGCGGTCTAGTATACTTAGATATGGTGGAAAACACATTAACAGTAAAGAAAATAAATATATATTTTGTATATAAAGAAAATATATGTATATTTCGGATTATACTCAATAAAATATATAACGTGTGCGTGTGTAAATATATAAAAAAATATATGTAGTCAGGAACGTTCCGATACAGGGCGGTCTAGTATTCTCTACTTAGATATGGTAGTAAACAGTAAATAAAATAAAAAAAATATATATTTTGTATATACAGAAAATATATGTATATTTCGGACAATACTCAATAGAATATATATATATATATATATATATATATATAATATATATATATATATATATATATATATATATATATATATATATATATATATATATATATATATATATATATATATATGAACTTTTAATGTTATTATTACTCAGTATGTTTCAAATTTAATTATAAGTATTGTCTGTTATTACTTTTACGTTCATCTAGGTATGAACAAAAAAATCATCCGCAAACTTATGTGAGAACGGCTTTGCCGATTCACACAGTTTACGGATGATTTATTTTGTTCATACCCCGATGAACGTAAAATAAATAACAGACACTCCTTAAATAATAATAATAATAATGATATATAAATATATTATATAGAGTGATGACGACTCTGTACAGGACGTTCCTACACAGGTCCGTCTAGTATTTTATATACTTAGATATGGTGGAAAACACATTAATAGTAAAGAAAATAAATATATTTTGTATAATACTCAATGCGTTCGTGTTGACACTGTATAAAAACGTGTGTATGGGTAAACAGAACGGCACCTACCTTCAACCTCCCCCCCCCCCCCCCCCCCCCCCTCAAATCCCCCTTTTTAAATTCCCACTTTATGGATATACATGTAACAGCATAAAATCTCTTCTTTTTTTTTACTTTTTCCAATTAGACAGACACTAAGAAAAATGCAACAAAACACCTTCTGATATATATATATATATATATATATACACAGTGGACTGTCTAAATCGGACTCACTTCGTACCGTCGAAATAGTCCGGTTTACATAGAGGACCGGTTTAGACAGAGTTCATCCAGAGTTATGGTTCTTTAATTATCGACAACTCGCGATCAACAATGACATTTGAACCCATGGATGGTTGGGAAACACAGTCATACAAGCCAGACTTGCAATCGATTATTTCACAGACATAAAATAATATACCTAAAGGGACTTCCTGAATTTTCTGCAATTTCTAAGATGTTATCCACTAACAGAGACTTTTTAACGATTGTAATTACATATCAAATATATTTTTCTGTATAAAATATTAGTGGCTGCACATTAGACGTGTTTCTGGTCGTTCTGATATTTGTACTAGGTTAATTTCGTTTTATTTCCTAAAACATTATTTATTCGTACGGACGAAATTATTTGAATACAAAATCCAGACCTAACGGCCTACCGCAATGAGAGTAAACTTCACACGAGTGTGATTACATTTTGTATTTGATCTTGCGACGGCGTCCTAATTACTCGGCAAGTGACGATCATTGTCCAACTAATTAAGCAGCCCGTCGGTCAGTCAAATCCTAATCCGGTGTAGACAGATAATTAATGTATGAACGGTTCTTTCGTTCTTGATTTTTGATCCGGAGTCCGGAGTAGACAGAATACGGAGTAAGCAGAGATTTATACCTAAGAGATAAACGGTAGCTGGACGGGGCTGTAGAAATGGACCGGTTTACGCAGAGATCCGGATTACACAGAATCCGGTTTAGACAGAGTCCACTGTATATATATATATATATATATATATACAGTCAAACCTGTCCTAGCGGCCACCTGTACTCAGCGGTCACCTGCCTTAAGCGGCCACTTTTTTCCTCCCAAACTATTTATAATGTAAATGCACCTGTAATAAGCAGTCACCTGTCTAACGCGGCCAGCTGCCACCTAAATCGGATCCCAAATCGCTAAATACCTGCATTAAGCGGCCACAGTAAAGTTTTACTCTTATATAAAAGGGATATTTTAACAACAGCGATAAGGTGCAGCAAATAACCGATCTTCACACCTTCAGGAATACTAGTACCCATTCATTCCCGACATCTCCACTGTGTATCAATTAAGGAAGTATGAATCTGACATGCATCTAATTGCCTCTGGGCAGGCTACGCTTGACATTTGTAGATTCACTTACTATGACAATACATCGCATGAAGTCGGAATTAAATAATTAAATGGAAAATTAAAACAAACTTGTGGAGAACGGTTAATTTAATATATTCTATTTGCATTATTTTTGAAGGAGACAAGATGTCAAAAGTTGATTTATAGTCAACTATGAAGCATACATCCGTTAATTAGCAGTACAGACGGTAAAACAAGAAACAACAACAAATGTTTTAAAGACTATATATGTGGCAACCTGTACTCAGCGGCCACCTGTCATAAGCGCCACGTTTATCTACTCCCTTGTGTGGCCGCTTAAGACAGGTTTGACTGTGTGTGTGTATATATATATATATATATATATATATATATATATATATATATATATCTCTCTCTCTCTCTCTCTCTCTCTCTCTCTCTCTCTCTCTCTCTCTCTCTCTCTCTCTCTCTCTCTCTCTCTCTCTCTCTCTCTCTCTCTCTCTCAAATATATATATATATATATCGATCGATGCCATAACCTATCGATGCCATAACCTATCGATGCCATAACCTATGGAATCTGTCAAATGTTTTGTTTATACTTCTTACGAGATAGTCTTTTAATCTGACGTTATCAAAACCCTCGGGTACGAGTCGCAGAGACTTTGTCCAAGTTGTTGCACTGCTTTTTAATTTGAACCATTCCGCTGTAAATTTCAGCGGATCGTTTTCTACGGCCATTATACCATCTAATTCGAAATATGTACATGTTAGTAGCCAAAGTTTAAAGTCTCCTACAAAGCTACTCAAGTCACTCATAAGAACATGTCTGTCACGCCCCCAATTTGTAAATAGACTAGTTTCAGTCTATTTTGTCAAGGGACGTTACTCTTCGCGCGCATGCGCAATAGGAATGCGAATTCCTCTATTAGCAAATGTTATTCATTGTGTAACACTGTCAGTTGAATTAGCAAATGTTATTCATTGTGTAACATTGTCAGTTGAATTAGTAAATGTTATTCATTGTGTAACACTGTCAGTTGAATAAGTAAATGTTATTCATTGTGTAATATTGTCAGTTGAATTAGTAAATGTTATTCATTGTGTAACACTGTTAGTTGAATAAGTAAATGTTATTCATTGTGTAACACTGTCAGTTGAATAAGTAAATGTTATGTTATTTATTGTGTAACACTGTCAGTTGAATAAGTAAATGTTATTCATTGTGTAACACTGTCAGTTAAATAAGTAAATGTTATTCATTGTGTAATATTGTCAGTTGAATTAGTAAATGTTATTCATTGTGTAACACTGTTTGGTGGAGATGGATTCCGACTCCTCTAGGATGAGTTTAATGACTTAACTGGGACGTATAAGACCAATAACCTACTATCCTGGACAAAGATGTATGTGCCCAGGACAACATGCATGGACTGTAAATGAATATAAGCTTGATAATTAAGTTTAAATTAATCATATAAACTCATCCAATCCTAATAAAATCGCAAGGCCAGTGACCATTTCTGCCAGTTCTGTACGACTTAAATTTCAAATATCGTGGTATGTGCTATCTTGTCTAAAAGGCATATGATAGATTCCTTGCTGATAATGCTACATAGTAGCCGGTATAGCAGCATTGGATTCTTCTATTTCGACCCAGTTAAGAGTGTTGCGTGGTCTGAACTGGGGGGGGGGGGGGGGGGGGGGGGGGGGGGGGGGGTCGAATATGAACATAGCAATTGTGTAGTGTACGTACTGAAAATTATTTAGAATTACGTCACGTATGAATAACTGTTTTATTTTAGACTGTACTATTTATTATGTTGGAAGGCAACAACTATTCGATAATTTAAACTCCTTTTCCGACTTTTCTACAATTTACAATTTATATACATTATGTCATACAATAATGGTGACACTAAAATTCTTAAACATGTATTAACATTTGTTGTCAGCTGTATGTCAAACCGTAAAGTTCTTGTTCCGGATACCAAAGGGGCAATAATTTAATTTAATTATTTTCAATTATTTTGATAATTTAATTTTATAATATACTTTATTGTTGTAATATTAAAGACATTTTATTCCTATAAATAGAATACAAATTTTATGTCTCCGTCTGGCCTCTACATTTATATTGTTATTATTATTAATTGTAGTTATTGCTGTTATGTAAGTCATATCTGTTTGCTGATACCAGATTGTTTAGTATTGGGCAATCAATAAATTGAACTGAAATTTAATTGATACCATCCTTGTATTAAAATAAAGTTCAAATTTGCAACGTTTTGTGCACAATTAACTGCGGTAGTATAGCAGGAAACTATTCACGTTAAATACAATTTAATTGGCAAATATCACACAGTCGCATATGTCCTTGGTTTTCAGAGCTACCTGGGTAGATTAAGTAATAAAAGTAGTGAATTCCCACTTAGTCCTTTTAGCGAGCTCCTTCCTGTGTTGAAAAGTCGTACAACTTAACCGAAGAATAGTTTTATATGGTTTTAATGATGGAACTCAAAACGTTATCAAGGTTGGATATTTTAATGATGGAACTCAAAACGTTATCAAGGTTGGATATTTTAATGATGGAACTCAAAACGTTATCAAGGTTGGATATTTTAATGCTAATGTTCTAGAACGCAATAACATGTAATTGATTATTCGTGTAGACGTTTTCGACTGTCTCAACAGGTAGAAAAGTCAACTAGAATTACAAAAAAAAAAAAAAAAATCAGGCAAAAGTAAGCCATGAAAAATATGAAACAACTTAAACTATTTTGCAGTTATCATTTGCCAATATTTGTCAATTTAAATCAAAGGAAAATAGTTACCAAATTTAGGATTATTCTAATGCCAACATTTGGGGTATAACAGACACACTGATGGGAGGGAATAACTGCTCCCCTAACCTATCTTATAGAGAGCCATTTAAGATTTTTACCATATTGAAACCATATAACTTCACATGCTCAGTGGAGCTAAAAAAAACCTTGAACTAGTTTCAAGGGAATGGTGGGGAGCGAGAGGGGTACACGACGAGATGTGGTGTAACTTTGTTGTTTAATTGAGACGCTTTCTAGACATGATTGTTTCTGTACTTCAGTTGATAATGTTCCACATCTGGTTATAAGTGCAGTAAACCGATGTACCCCTTCCAAAGACGTTGTAACACATTATATACGTGATTGTATCGTTATGTCCGTGCTGCTGACGTGTACAGGTGCGTGTGTGTGTAGGTATGTGCAGCAATGAGGTCCCGGGCACCATCGTGAAGTACCGCGTGCCCGGGTTATCACTTCATTATCTGCAGACGTCACAAAACGTTGGCGGTCGCGCGCACGTTATCTTCTGCTTGAAAACATTTTCTTTTGATCCCGGCGATCGCCCCGATAAGCCGGTTGTTCACGCTCGTGCCTCAATTTTCAATTTAATGGCGATTTTACGGGATTAATTTTTGACTGCACGACTCGTCTTTTACCTGCAGCGAAGCAAATTGACTGTTTTACAAAGAGAGAAGCGCGTCTGTGACACACTTATTGTGAGACAGAAAAAAACACGACTTTGTGAAGAATAATTCGACTATACGTGGTCAGTGATGGGGACCAGTCGTTGCCCTATGCGGGCCACATTCCTCGTGATGGGCCCAGCGATACAGCTCCAATTATTATCTATTACACCTGATTATAGGACATCAGACGACGAGAGCTTCCCTTTGAGAAGGTGCAAAAAGCGAACATTTCTCTTTGTTCCTAATTGTCAGTTCTTGTTCATTAAACTTGTGGAGAGCAATAGCACCTAAAAAACCAACGGAAGACTGGTGTCAGCCTGAGTTAAAGGAAAAGGTCCATACGCCTGTCTTTGTTCACTATCTCTGCGCGCTATGTCGGATAAAGTTGGGTTTCAAAAAGAAAAGAAAAAAAATCATAAAAGGTGTGCTATTGTTTTCCTACACACCTATTAACTTCAACTAGGATGTACTTTTAGTGAGCACATTTTAAACTCTTTAAAACGAAATATCTATACTATCCATTTATGTGCTTAGTTGAGATTTTCAAGTTTGAGGCGAGTCCTTGAAGATGTGTGCAGATTTCGATGGGGTGAGAGTGGGGTCAGCTTCAGTCGCAAATGTAGGGCTTTAACGAGAGAAATAGGTAGAAGACTTATTGTAGTGATTGCAATTGTAACACAACCAGTTACATCGTAGAGACAGTAATACCTAATACTCACCGTGATGAGTTATACACACTCATGAC
Organism: Gigantopelta aegis; assembly: GCF_016097555.1. Lineage (NCBI taxonomy): Eukaryota > Metazoa > Mollusca > Gastropoda > Neomphalida > Peltospiridae > Gigantopelta > Gigantopelta aegis. The sequence continues at coordinate 115,308,832 of NC_054702.1, forward strand.
CACGTTCATTCCTTTACACTACTTATATTGCATTGCAAAATAATAATCAACGTTATCAAATTTTACAAGCTACGAAATACACTTCTTGGAATCAAAATCTTCAATTTGTTTTGCGATTTATGTTATTAAAAAGAAGCTAGGTGTGGTCAGTTTTCTTAGCATCCAAAACATTTTTGACGATTTATTTGTTATTAACAAGAAGGTTGGTGTGGTCAGCACCTCCCCCTCCACCTTGTCCGGTCCATAGGAGTCTGTTCCAAAGAACATGAATTATGATTTGTGGTTATGTCTCTGGTTTAGTATGACTGACACTACATCGTATTTCTTTTCTGGTGAACAATAGAATCGCTAAACACATTAGTGTTATTGAATCAGACAGTGAATATGTTTTATGGCTCCAAATAGGGAAAAGCATACTAGGTATTGATAGTCCTGTTTTATTAGGTGTCATATATCTACCACCCGAAGACTCCAAATACTTTAATACCTATATGATGAATATCTCTCAGAAGTCACCACCCTTACTAATCAATTTACATATATCTGTATGACCGGCGACTTTAATGGTCGAACAAACACAAAACCCGATTTTATCCAAGCAGATAGTGATATTATCGATTTCTTCGATTTTGATGGTGAAACAACCTCCTTTTTTGAAGAATGTAAAAGACTTTCTACTTTTGGTGTAAATATCAATAAATCTAATCAAGATGTCAAACCTGTAAATAGAAATGGCGAAAGACTGCTTGATTTGTGCTGTAGCCACAATTTATTTATTGTAAATGGTAGATTTGGTGCTGATGCCAATATTGGCAAAACTACTTGTAAAGATATATCTGTTGTTGATTACACTATTGTCTCCGCAGAAGTTTTTAGTGTTATGCAAATTTTTAAAATCGCCGATTTTAACCCAATTTTATCTGACATACATTGTGCTGTTGAATTCTCTTTTGTTGCAAAACCCATTGATTGAACAATTCATGAATGTCGTAAATGGAATGCTGAAAAGAAAGATGAATTTGTTTGCAATATTAACATAAACTTGGTGAATGACCTCATGTATACTATGAATAATCTCCCTTCATCACAACGGAAAACTGTAAACTGTTATGTGACGCACTTTGTAACATTTTTAAAGACAGTTCAAGGAAGACGTTCGGGGAATCAACAAAGGTGCAAGTAAGAATCGCAAGGGAGATAAAACCTGGTTTGGAACGGACTGCAAACGAGCTAGATATATTTTTCACAAAACACGAAAAAAATATAATGTCACACAATTGTTGGAACATAAAGTTGAAATGGTTATAGCTAGTAAAGAGTATCGCAGAACTGTAAATAAGTATGTAAATAAGCACAAAAAATCTTTCCAGAATAAACTGCGTCAAATGCAGAGTAAACAACCAAAAGATTTTTGGAAATTAGTAAACGGTTTGAGTAAGAAGAAAATACCGAGTGATATTAATCTAAACATTTTATATGAATATTTCAAAACTGTTAATACTACTGTGTGTAATGAAACATATGACTTCCTAAATACTGATAATGATATACTCGATGTTGCTATAACCGAGGAGGAAATCCTTTGTGCTGTAAGATGATTGAAAAATGGTAAAGCATCTGGTGAGGACAAAATTATAAATGAACACATAAAAACTACTGTTGATATATTACTACCTTTTTATGTTACTATGTTTAATAAGATTTTTGATACAGGAATAATTCCTGACACATGGTTGAATGGTGTTATACTACCTATATATAAAAACAAAGGCGATCCCTCATTACCCGATAATTATCGACCCATTACTATACTCAGTTGTCTGGGTAAGTTATTTACGTCAGTTTTAAATAACCGCTTAACTAAGTTTGTTGAAAGTAATAATTTGCTTTCTGAAAAGCAGGCCGGTTTCAGGAAAGGCTACTGTGTGACTGATCATTTATTTACCTTGCACTGTTATTGATTATTTAAGATATCGTAAGAAAAAACTATACTGTACATTTATTGACTTCAGTAAAGCCTTTGATCAAGTCTGGAGATCTGGACTGTGGTCTAAAGTTATAAACCTAGGCATATCTGGTAAACGTTTTACTGTTATATTTAACATGTATCAAAATATTAAATCCTGTGTAAAGTTTGATGGACATATATCAGAGTCGTTTTATTGCCAATCTGGAGTACGACAAGGAGAAAATTTGTCTCCGCTTTTATTTGCTATATTCATTAATGATTTAGAAAGTTGTATGAATACTGGACAGTGCAATGGTATTAACATTGATGACAACGCTCTAACAGATTTTCTCAAAATACGTATTCTCCTTTATGCTGATGATACTGTAATATTTGCTGAAAATATTAATGATATGCAAACGTCCTTAAATGTATTTCGTGAGTATTGTATTAGATGGAAACTAACTGTAAATATGGCAAAGACAAAAGTTGTTGTTTTTGGATCTAAAGGTCATAGACACCCAGTTTTTAATCTATTTGATAACATACTAGAAGTAAATGATTGTTATAAGCACCTAGGGTTGTGTTTTTCAAAGAACTGTACATACTCACTAACAAAGAAATGTATTAAAGAACAAGCCACCAAAGCTATGTTTTTACTTAAATCTCGAATAAGTAACCTCAACTTACCAATTGACTGTCAGCTTAAACTTTTCGACCAGGCTATTTTACCTATTTTACTTTATGGCTGTGAGATATGGGGTTTAGAAAATTGTTCTATTGTTGAAAGTGTACATATACGATTTTTGCGAAGTATTCTTGGTGTAAAACGTAGCACACCACTATAGTATATGATTTATGGTGAGCTTGGAAGGTTCCCACTTGTTGTTTATGTGAAAAGTAGAATGATTAGCTATTGGTGTAGGATGTTAAATAGTGATAACAAAAATAAGCTATCCTTTAGAATATACAATACCCTTTTATCTGATTATGTTTATGGAATACATGCATATAAATGGTTTAATTTTGTAGAAAATATTTTTAATGAAACTGGATTTACGTACGTATGGTTATCTCAAAATGTTGTTAATTATGGAAACGTTAGCGATATTATTCTTGAGAGACTTAAAGACCAGTACTTGCAGTTATGGAGAGACAACATTTACCATTCTAGCAAAGGTACTGACTATAGGATCTTTAAAGAAATAATAAATTTGGAACCATATTTATTACTTTTAAATACAAAACATAGGTCAACTTTCACTATTTATCGCACTGCCAATCACAGGCTCCCAGTAGAAGTTGGTAGATGGGAAAATATTCCCAGGTGTGAACGGAAATGTTGTTTATGTCACGATGATGTTGTTGGTGATGAATATCACTTTCTGTTTGAATGCTATTTTTTCCGAAATGAAAGATGGAAGTACATACCAAAATATTACTATATAAAACCAAATGCAATTAAATATCATGATCTATTCTGTAGCACGAATATTACTTTATTAAATAATATTTGTAAATGTTTAGATAACATTATGAGAACATGTATGCCCCCACGTTAATCTTGTATTATTATATTACATATGTAAAACCGCTGTATTATTATATTGCACATACTGTAACTATGTGCTCATGTATCACTTGTTATGTGATCTGAGTGTAAATAAAGATGTGTTCTGTTCTGTTCATCATTTCAGAAACTAATAACAGTTCATTGATCAGAAAGAAAAGACGCACGAATAACGCCATTCCGTGAGAAGCCGTTTGATTGGTTAGAGCGTCGACGGTGATGGTCGATCCGAACACGAGACCTTGTGTCAACAAAGAGACGAAACTGACACCAAACACGTGGCTTGGCACGTGACCAAAATATCTCCACGAAGTAGGAGCTGCATGATTGGATGCAACACCAACATTTAAATTTCACTTGTAGATGAAATTTATGTAAATACTTGTACCCATCAGTTATAGACGTGCCACACGATACAGAAGATGTTCAATTATAAATTATTCATGAGCTGTCAGCACAAGGTATAGGCACCAACAATTATATTTTCATTAAAGTCAAAATAAATACGATGCTAAAGAAGTATAATTTACTTCATACAACGATTCTATGGCTTATAGAACAAAATTATAAATGTGTTTAAATTATCTTGATTCCAAAATATTATATCTAAATAGGTGAGTTCTTTTCGACGTCGATTCACTCAGCCTACATCGGTGGAATTGTCATTTGTAGTTGAATTCATCCTCCTTTCTGTATTCATTTTGTCGTTTTACAAACCTGTCCGCAGGAAATTGTTTCTATTTGTGGACTTCAACTTCTCAATTTATACCATGTTTGATGCTAATATTTTCTTTTATATTTAAATACGTTTGTTTGAATTTTAAAAATGTGTTTTTGATATATAAAGATAAAGATAGAAGATGAACATTCATACAAACATAAGAGTAAGGATGTCCACCCGAATTATATTAACAAACTACATATGAAATAGAACAGCTGTAAGTTTTATCATTATTATACTCATCTTGGTATGGTAATAGCGAAAATTACTCATACAAAGGTAATACGGATGATTTTTGGTACTAATATAATAAGGCATGCTATTATTATCGATGGGTAATAGTGAATGTTAGCATAGTAACTGTATTGTGACACAGCGCGCAAGCGAAAGAAACCAGTGACAGATTGCGAGTGAACAAACTAGACACTTTTTTAGATCTTGTAAAATATATTGTCCATATTATATAAAAATAAATTAATATGTTTTACGACACTGCAGCACATTTTAAAATGCGCCTGTTTGAAGGCTGTTTTACTGCTGGTGTGATTACAATTTAATGAAAAGGGCTTTATGAATTTGTTAAAATCCGAAACGTTGTTATCAAGTTACCATCCTGTGATTGGTTAAATTACTGATATTTCAATTAAACCTCGATATCCCGTGTTTTGATTGTATGTTATATTTTTAATATATATTTTTTTAATATCGTAGCTATCAGCCCCTATCTATGATAAGTGCGAGCTGCATGAATACGAAACCCGCTGTATTGTAAGTTGCACCACAGCCATAAATCTAAGATGGGATCACTCTACAAACGTGAAGGTAAAGAAAGAGATAATTTGCATACAGGTGTGTGGTGCATCTCTCGTTGAAAGACATTAAAATAGCTATAGAGCGCGGAGGAGAGAGGGAGCCGAGAGACGGCACAATACACCGGCTGATCCTGGT
>NC_054702.1:115319018-115377050 GCF_016097555.1 Gigantopelta aegis
TATCTATCAATAATAATATGAAACCGGTTAGTTATATGGTAATTGTTCATGCTGAATGATACGTTTAACCATAGAAACCAAAGACACACCTTTTAATTGTTGCTTGAATAACAGTGATATTGTCTTTAATTAAATAATAACATTATGTCTTAAATATTGATCATATTCAACCCCTCCACCCATCCCCTACCTCCCCCCCCCAAAAAAAAACCCACATAAAAAACAAACCCCCAACCCCCACCCCCACCCCCCAAAAAAAAAAACCCAAACAAAACAAAACAACAACAAGCAAACAAGAAATCCTTAATTTGTGCCAAATAACTTAAAATAATCTTAACATGACGGGGTACCTACCCTCTCTGTAATCTTAACATGACGGGGTACCTACCCTCTCTGTAATCTTAACATGACGGGGTACCTACCCTCTCTGTAATCTCAACATGACGGGGTACCTACCCTCTCTGTAATCTCAACATGACGGGGTACCTACCCTCTCTGTAATCTCAACATGACGGGGTACCTACCCTCTCTGTAATCTCAACATGACGGGGTACCTACCCTCTCTGTAATCTCAACATGACGGGGTACCTACCCTCTCTGTAATCTCAACATGACGGAGTACCTACCCTCTCTGTAATCTCAACATGACGGGGTACCTACCCTCTCTGTAATCTTAACATGACTGGGTACCTACCCTCTCTGTAATCTTAACATGATGGGGTACATACCCTCTCTGTAATCCTTACCCTATATAGCATTAAGAATATGTCCCCATTTCTAACAAAACGTGCCTGAAATTTTGTTTGGTCAGTCATTTAGAAAGAAAGAAATAATATTACTTGAAGCATATTTCATTACACCAAAACCAAAGATTAAACAAAAACATGTATACATTTATATTTCATAGTTATTCATAAACATCTTTATATGCATTGTAGAGCCATTTATCTATATACAGTATTTAGTAAAATGTATCGCAAAAAAATAATATTATTGTCAAATAAATGCATTTTTCGTTCCAGATTTTCCAGTTAACATGCAAATTATACTGACCAATTAAATACAGTTAATAGTCAAAAGTAAACCTTTAATAGCACTTTCTGGGAAGAACCTAGACTTACAGATTTAAAAAAGAAAATCTCGATTTTGACCCTAACTATCGTCTAAAATGACACCCTAAAGGTCAAATGGCACGAGTGCCTACCATTACCATAAACCATACTCTATATAGATATCAATAAAGGTCAATTTAGCGTGGGTACCTACCCTCACCATAAACTTTACCCTGCAAAGATCTCAATAATCATGGGTACCAAATTTTGGCAAAGCGCTACCATTAATTTTTTTAAAGATATGTTTTAGACACATGTAAACACATTTGTTTCGACATAAATTGATTTTAATATCATGATTTCCCATACTTTGCATGTACACTGTAATGATCTAATGTAATCATATCTATGAAGAGTGAACCTTATGAAGCATATTTGTAAAAAAAAGCCCTACCCTCAAAGGTCACCTTTGCTTGAGTACCTACCCTTACCATAAACTGCACCTACACTCACCTCAGCCCTCAGTACGCATGCCCCAAAATGAGGACGTAAACTTTTCCTAATCATCTCCCCTTTCGTTAAATTATGGATCTGCCCCTGAAATTTCAATCAGGAAGCACCCCTACTAGATTTATAATGGATATATCTATAAATCAAAGTAATAATATGGACATTATTGATCAATATTATTGGAAAGAATTAAAAGAAACCAATGATTTGTGTCATTTACAGCATATTATATATTCAGAAACAGTGACCTTAATTTGACCTTGAAAACGTAGGTAAAATTAACCAATTATGAAAATCCAGAAAATCAAAATGGAAAGTTTGGATATTAACCGTCACAAAAAACATTTTTAAAGAGTTTAATTTCCCCTATAACTGAAATTTAGTATCTGCCCGTGGACTGTTGCTTTTGAGTAGTAGCAGATCGAAAACAAATTGACTTTGACGTACCATTAAAAGTATACAAATTCCCAATTAACCTACAGGTTTAGGAAAGTACGAGTTGCAGATCTGAAATCTACACATATTTTTACATAAGAATCAATGTTCAAACCTTCCTGACTCTCCGACAGACAAATCGACCCGGCTCATGGACTAATACGTCCGACGCCATATAACAGTAAATAAAATGTGGTGAGTGCGTTGTTAAATTCCTTCTTTTCCTTTCTCTGTCTGTCTCTGACTGTCTCTGTCTGTCTGTCTTTCTGTCTCTCTCCCCACTTTTTGTGTCTCTATTTCTTTTTCTCTCTCTATCTCTCAAGGTTAGTAGCCAGACTATCCCATTATCCGGAGATACCCGATCCGGGAAGTTTTTTTTAAACAACTCACCCCACACGCGTAATAAGTACTTCCCTGTAGTCTCGATATACTGACCCTACTGCGGCGCATTGACTGCTGCATTCACCCACCCCACGACATCGCTTTAACCCATTGAATAGTGACTACCTGCAACAAAAGAACCTCGTGGGTATCTTGTCACAACTAGTAGGTGTTTTTGTGTTATAATTACTCGTCAGCCGTGTACAATATATTATCTTGACTGGGTCAGTGGTCTTGTCTTACAGCGGAACAGCCGGTAGGAATGCCAGTGTTGCTTACATGTATTAACTCTATGCGTGGTAAGGAAGGTGCAAAGAATGTTTGGGTTACAAAAGACTGCTCAATCTAGACAGGGATTACATGAGTTTTGAAATGGAAGGATGCAGCAGTGTCACATTTCTTCCCATCCAGTTTCGTCGTTCATTTAAAGACACGTTTAGATAAACACGGAGTTCAGAAAGACGTATATATGTTCAGAAAGTGCCTAGTTTCCAATCATGAAAGCGATCAAAACATGAATGAGACGTTTTCACAATGTTAGCCTGAAAGAAAGTTGTAAACTTTTAAAACACGACGATCCCATATGATCCTATGAATATGAGTCTTTGTGATTTAAATGAAAGGAATCAAACTAGTCACGCACCTCTGCATCTCTGTTTATACTCGTCTAAGAACACTAAACTGTGTGTGTACCCAGACAACTCAACTCCGTCACGGGCTAGTAACCATACGCAACCTCACTAAACTGTGTGTGTACCCAGACAACTCCAGTCCGTCACGGGCTAGTAACCATACGCAACCTCACTAAACTGGGTGTACCCAGACAACTCCACTCCGTCACGGGCTAGTAACCATACGCAACCTCACTAAGCTGTGTGTACCCAGACAACTCCACTCCGTCACGGGCTAGTAACCATACGCAACCTCACTAAACTGTGTGTGTACCCAGACAACTCCACTCTGTCACGGGCTAGTAACCATACGCAACCTCACTAAACTGTGTGTGTACCAAGACAACTCCAGTCCGTCACGGGCTAGTAACCATACGCAACTTCACAAAACTGTGTGTGTACCCAGACAACTCCACTCCGTCACGGGCTAGTAACCATACGCAACTCACTAAACTGTGTGTACACAGACAAATCCACTCCGTCACGGGCTAGTGACCATACGCAACCTCACTAAACTGTGTGTGTACCCAGACAACTCCACTCCGTCACGGGCTAATAACCATACGCAACTCACTAAACTGTGTGTACACAGACAAATCCACTCCGTCACGGGCTAGTGACCATATGCAACCTCACTAAACTGTGTGTGTACCCAGACAACTCCACTCCGTCACGGGCTAATAACCATACACAACCTCCCAAAACTGTGTGTACCCCAGACAACTCCATCCCGTCACGGTCTAGTAATCATACCAAACCTCACTAAACTGTGTGTGCACCCAGACAACTCCACTACGTCACGGACTAGTAACCATACGCAACCTTTCTCTAAATTGTGTGTGTACCCAGCCAACTCCACTCCGTCACGGGCTAATAACCATACGCAACCTCCCTAAACTGTGTGTGTACCCCAGACAACTCCATCCCGTCACGGTCTAGTAATCATACCAAACCTCACTAAACTGTGTGTGTACCCAGACAACTCCACTACGTCACGGACTAGTAACCATACGCAACCTTTCTCTAAATTGTGTGTGTACCCAGCCAACTCCACTCCGTCACGGGATAGTTACCATACGCATCCTCACTAAACTGTGTGTGTACCCAGACAACTCCACTTAGTCACGAGCTAGTAACCATACGCAACCCCACTAAACTTTGTATGTATCCAGACAACTCCACTCTGTCACAGGCTAGTAATCATACACAACCTCAGTAAACTGTCCACACAGACAACTCCACTCTGTCACAGGCTAGTAATCATACACAACCTCAGTAAACTGTGTGTACCCAGACAACTCCACTCCGTCACAGGCTAGTAATCATACACAACCTCAGTAAACTGTGTGTACACAGACAACTCCACTCCGTCACGGGCTAGTAATCATACACAACCTCAGTAAACTGTGTGTACACAGACAACTCCACTCCGTCACAGGCTAGTAATCATACACAACCTCAGTAAACTGTGTGTACACAGACAACTCCACTCCGTCACGGGCTAGTAATCATACACAACCTCAGTAAACACTGTGTGTAATCATACACAACCTCACCTGTGTGTACAGACAACTCCACAACTCCACTCCGTCACGGGCTAGTAATCATACACAACCTCAATAAACTGTGTGTGTACCCAGACAACTCCACTCCGTCACGGGCTAGTAATCATACACAACCTCAGTAAACTGTGTGTACACAGACAACTCCACTCCGTCACAGGCTAGTAATCATACACAACCTCAGTAAACTGTGTGTACACAGACAACTCCACTCCGTCACGGGCTAGTAATCATACACAACCTCAGTAAACTGTGTGTGTACCCAGACAACTCCACTCCGTCACGGGCTAGTAATCATACACAACCTCAGTAAACTGTGTGTGTACCAGACAACTCCACTCCGTCACGGGCTAGTAATCATACACAACCTCAGTAAACTGTGTGTGTATACAGACAACTCCACTCCGTCACGGGCTAGTAATCATACACAACCTCAGTAAACTGTGTGTACACAGACAACTCCACTCCGTCACAGGCTAGTAATCATACACAACCTCAGTAAACTGTGTGTACACAGACAACTCCACTCAGAACAGAACAGAACAGAACTTTATTACGCTCAGGCCGTTACACAACGGCATATGAGGAACATTATATATAAACTGTAGTGACAAGATGACATTATATATAAACTGTAGTGACAAGATGGGGTTTACATGAGACAATAGTACAATAGTATTAATACAAATGCAATAAAGTAATAAGGAATAATATAATACAATTAGAATAAAGTAATGTAATGTCACATTATTGTAATTCCTACCAAATGTGCTAATCAGACATGCGCACACATATATACATGTATACTTGGGTAGTAATAAGACATTGTACATAATTCATATACATATATTTTAGGGTTTACTGCATTTATTAATAATTTCTTTTATTAATTTACATAATTTCTTGAGAACACTTATTTTGCTATTCGTCATTAGTTGTTTAAATTTCAGCGTACTTGGTTTATTATAATAATATGGCTTAAGCAAATTTTTACGGGAGTTAGTGAAATAAGTACATGTGAATAAATAGTGAAATTCGTCTCCAATATCATTGTTACATAATGTGCACGTTCGATCTTCCACTGGGGTGTTGTTCCAGCGTCCTGTTTCGATTGGTAAGTAGTGATTAGATGTTCTAAGTTTGAGTAATATAGTCCAACATGTTTGTGGTAATATAATAAAATATTTTTCTAATCTAAGGTTTTCCTTAAATATAGTGTACGTTTCACCTTTTGATGATAAAGTTATGTTTGTATTCCATTGTTGTAAATACTGGTCGTTTTGTCTTAATTTTACTTGATTAAGAAGTATTTTTACGGATGAAAAGTTCCGTGACATCCAAACATTTGTCATGCCTAGCTGGTTAAATATATCTTCGACCATTTTTATCCATTTATAACTATATCCATTAACAGAAGAGTCGTGTAACATTAATTCATGCAGTAAAAACGATGATTTTGTTTGTTTACCAGATACGATACGGGCCCAAACACTTATAATTCTTTGTTGAATAATTAGTTTAAGGGGTCTTCTTCCTAGTTCTCCATATAACATGAATAGCGGGGTGCCTTTTTTAACTGGTAAGATGTGTCTTAGGAATTTTATATGAATAGTTTCAATGATATCGATGTTTTCATAACCCCATAACCCCACTCCGTCACAGGCTAGTAATCATACACAACCTCAGTAAACTGTGTGTACACAGACAACTCCACTCCGTCACAGGCTAGTAATCATACACAACCTCAGTAAACTGTCTGTACACAGACAACTCCACTCCGTCACAGGCTAGTAATCATACATAACCTCGGTAAACTGTGTGTACACAGACAACTCCGTGACAGGCTAGTAACTCACCACAAAATGCCCCTAAAACAAATAAACGAACACTCCACAACACAAAACACACATACCAACCCCCCCCCCCCAAAAAAAAAAAAAAAACCAACCCCACAAAACAGAATTAATACAAATTCAGTACCTCTAACAGATAACAGCAATAGAATATGGATATGGGACGAAAAGAGAAATTGATAAAGTAATAAAATATTATCCAAATTGGAGCTTGATCCCTAAACGTGTCAGACTGGTTGATGCATTTTACACCATGCTCGTTTGATTTACTTTCTCTGTATATGATGGCACAATAAATGGTGAACCAAAACTGATTCTTATTTTAAAACGAACACTGGTATATATTATTATAATTAGTGAAAGCTGTGACCATCATCGGACAGGTACACAGATATATTTGTTTCTGAGGTTTTCCGTTTCGTTGACCCAGTGACCTGACACAGATAATTTGGTTTATTAAGCTTTAAGATCCATCTAGTCAGCTTACTTTGAATCAGAATCAAATTTCGTTCATTCACCCTCAACGTGTCCCCCTTTTTTTGTTACTCAAAAGTTTTTAAAACTAGTCTTCACCTCCTGTAGACAGGTTAGAGAGCGCGTATCAAGTATATTAAATTATATACCGTGAAAGGCCTCGATTAGTGGGCAAAGAACGCCGTGCAGGGTGTAACGTTAGAGAGACGACCCTCCCCTTGTCACAGACTTTCTTTGCCGGTCATGTAATGGCGGATTGGGTTGCTCGGGCGAGATTTACAAAAGATCTATTTTGTGATAAGAGAAATGGAAAACGCCTCTTGGGCTTTCGAGTAGCAATGAAAAAAAAGTGGGGCACACTTCGAATGGGGTCACGTGGCCCGCGCTACCCACCACAGTGGGGAGTCCCGTGTATCTGGCGTCTCTTCAACTTAGTGACGTTTAATTTGATTGGGGTTACGGGTCGCTCCACGAGGGGCGGAGCTACTCCAGGGGGAGGTAGGGTACTGGGTCTCACGTAGCGTGCACAAAGGATCTTTTACAATTACATTGTGAAGTTTATTTATTTATTTCAAACTTTTCTGTCTCATACACCCCGTCACTGTGTGCAGTATACCGAAATTCCACTTGTGTAAAATCCGATTTTATCCCTCGAAATGTTAAGATTTAATACTTCCTATTGAAATTTGCCACAAACAATGGATCTTTACAGTACTCCGTTTATAATTCTATCCCAAGCATACATGCATTAATTGTTTTATTATATACCCTGCATGTTAATACATTTAAGCTATCAATCCGTCCAAAGCGACCACGTCAACGCTGAGAGGCTACCTTACTTTTCACAACATGATACCTACTACGAGTACAATGAAAAGTATAGCTGAAACATACTTGTCTGTGCATGCATATATTTGCATCAATTTGCTGAATTACATTTGTTTGCAAGCATATAAGTAAGTCAATGTGCTGACGTACTTTTGTTTGCATTATGATTAAGCCATTTTTCTGAAGTACATTTGTTTGCATGCATAATTACGTTTACGGAAGTACTTTTGTTTACATGTACACAGTGAAGTCAATTTGTTGAAATTCTTTGGTTTGCAAGTATTTAATTAAGTCTATTTACTGAAGTCCATTTGTTTACTTTTAGGTAATGCGTCTGCGATCGAGCTGGCTTAGAGTGCTGGCACTTTTAGTTGAGTATCGTTCATACTAGTTGCACGTCGTGGGATTAACTATAGTCCGAAACAAATTGTTAACAACTACAAAAAATTACTCTCCTACCTTTAATTGCTGTTAGATTTCCTTCAAAGTTTGTCCAGACACAAATCGCAAAAAAAAAACCCTATACAAATATACAGATTCCACACACGAAACTGCAACGATGTCCCCGATATCGTCTTTGCTGAGATTGCATAGGGAAAAATACATGCAGTTTTCTGCCGTCTGCCATGTTGCTTCTTTATGGAATACTCTTCAAGAGGGGTGAAAGCCTCCAAAGTATGTGACACAATTAATATGAAATCAATGATCTCTAGTGGTATCATTAAAAAAATTATAATAATAAAATAAATAAATAATATGACGTCATCACGTTTGCTTTTATATCATAACATGTTATGACGTCGTTAGATTAAGTCCTATCCTTTCACCCCTCTTGAAGAATATTCCATAAAAAGTCAAAATGGCAGCTGGTACAAAATTACATGCTTTTTGTCCTATATGCTCTCATCGAAGTCGATATAGGTGACATAGTTATCATCTGGTATGTGGAATCTGTGTCATTGTAATGTTTTTTCAAAATTTCTGTCTGGACAAACTTTGGAGGAAAACAAACGGTAATTAAAGGTAGGAGAGTAATTTTTTTGTAGTTGTTAACAATTGGTTCGGACAATAGTTCTTACCGACATTTCAGTCCAAACAAAAATATATAAAAAATATTGCAAAAGGTGATAAAATAAAATAATTATTACCATATAGCAATTTGTTTTTAATCTACAGTTAAATTATTGAAGTAATAATACGGTATTTTTGTCTGAAACGTAATGACGTAGTTTTTCCACATCTCTGGTCAATTGAAGTGTATTTCTGAATCACAATTTCCCAATGTAATCTAGTCCAGTAAATGCTTATACTCCTGATCAATTGAAAGGTTCTGACAAAGCCTGGAGAAGGTATTTACGAATGTTTAGTATCATCGACATTGTGGTGCACGACAACTGGTCAAACCAACACACTGCTGGTGCTCCCTTGCACCTGCCAGTGCAGGCGGTCCCTCCTCTCCCCTCCCCCACCTTTCCTGTCGTGGACGGAGGAGCCGGCCAAGGCCGGCTCTTGTGCCCACGACAGGCGTGCGCTACAACAGCTTGCTCTGAATGTGCACGTAAAACCCTATGACCTGACCTGACCAGACTCGTTACAGTACGCAACAAACTGTAAGTTCCAAGCAGACTTACTGGACTATGTGGTAAAGCGCTCGCTTGATACACGGTCGGTCTAGGATCGATCCCCATCGGTGGGCCCATTGGGCTATTTCTCATTACAACCAGTGTATCACGACTGCTATATCAAAAGCCATGGCATGTGCTATCCTGTCTGTGGGATGATGCATATAAAAGATCCCTTACTACTAATCGAAAAATGTAGCGGGTTTCCTCTCTAAGACTATATGTCAAAATTACCAAACGTTTGACATCCAATAGCCGATGATTAATAAATCAATGTGCTCTAGTGATGTCGTTCAAAAAAACAAACGTTTTGGACAATGTTGTTGTTTGGGGGTTTACAAAAACATTTTCTTTTGTGCTATTTTAAAAAAAAAAAATTGGGGGGGTTTCGTGTTTTTTGTGGGGTTTTGTTTGTGTGTGTGTGTGTGTGTGTGTGTGTGTGTGTGTGTGCGCGCGCCTTGTCTGGTATTAGTGTTGGTGGTGGGGGGAATTTATGTACGTTTTAAACAGTTTAAACTCTTAAAGAAGAACATCCACTGCTGGCTTCCAAACTGCAATATTTAAATATTTTGTGGCTCATAGAATTCGTATAAAATATATACCTATCCATTTTCTAATGAATTTGAAATCTCGATGGTGTTTTATGCACTTACAAAACGTAGGTAATAATGTTTAATCATACATAATGTACATATGGACACATGCAAACAAATTGCGTTCTCGACTTCAACAATCTAATTAAAATTAGCTCCACTGGTTAATTACTATTGCCTGTGGATCTAACAGCACCCCGTTGGAGCTCATGTCCAGTTGACCTTTCATTCAACCTTACTTGCAAAATCATGCCAGTGATTTGAAAAGAATTTGAAAACATTCGGGATTATGCCGAGGGTATACGAAATGATTCGGGTGAATTACGAAATATGCTGGAAACTGATTTCAACATAAAATTTCAAGACGAAAAAAAAAAAGCCGTGGTGGTATAGCCATAAAATCTGTTTATACTAGTATATAATCCAGAGTTTATTACTGCACTTTCCCCCCTGTTTTTTTCAATGTTGAAATGGACCAACAAGTTCGCCTATTGCATAAATAGTCTCTCCCGATATTTTTAGAATTTGTATGCTCCCGAATAACGCTATGAAAGGCGAAGTGTAATTGGTCTATATTTCAATTGTTTTTTATAGATGAAATGTCACCTGGACATGGTAGTCCACACAATGCTGTTAGACCAGTAGAGCTAATTTTAATCAGATTGCGACTTCAACACCTTATTTCCAAATTTCATGATTTTATGTTCGCTTTATGGTCCAGGATACAATATGTAGAATATTTATATAATTGAATTATATAAGACATATTGTCTAATCTTGTATTGTACGAATAAAACTGTTTAGCGAATAGAACGCTGCGACGTGGTGGCCACATGACAATAAAGGTGTTGTAATAAGAGTGTAAACCAGACTGAGACTATATTCAAACTGACGACAGTGGAAACAAGATTTCTGTTGCAGACTGCATCCCAATGTGTCTTTATTTGCATTACTAACGGCAATAGTAATGCAAGACAAATGTTTTAAAGTAATGTTCCATGTTTAAAATCGTACGATTTTTGTCGCCTCAAATGCGATGGACAGACTGATGGATCTATTCTAAAGAACATCCTGGTCTAAGCAATGTTGCACGACTGGTAACCACGCAGTAGCGGTTGATTTGTACTCAATCTTTATGTAGTAGTACACCAAATAACGTCCGGCTGGGTAACAAAACAATGTAGAGCAGTTAATACCACAAGTCCTGCCATTGGTCATACATGTGGCAGTGTTTGTTGTCAAATTATTTAGTTTCATCTTGTACCGCTCTGTCAAGTAGCCTTGTGGTTGAAACATATATGGGGTACCTGTAAAAAGTACTGAAGTTTTTTGCGAAACTATAGGTGTTGTAAAAACACCCGGCTATACCGAAAATGAGCCATGAAAGGTACCATTTTCTTCAGCTAATACTTTGAGGGAGAGGATGTAGTACTGATATTTATGGGTCATAGTTTGGTTGATATATTGCATAGTGTTTTAACCATTAACGTTAACATTGTCGCCTATGGGATTTTATTTGGTATAGTACAACCTCTAAATAAAATTTCAGAGTCACCATCTGAGACACAGCTAATAATTGTTTTCTTTGTTTAACTCCCAGATATAAAATTACTTTGTTTTTAACAATTGTATACGAGTTGATTTATGAGACGGCATTACATTTCGAGGAATGACATTGAACGTAGAAATCTATGTAACAAACATTCCTGGTGGTCTATAAAGCGGCATGTTTATTAAGTTAAACTTTATCCAGGCATATCAACATGCTAAAATGCATACCCAATGTTTTACTAGGCACGTTACTATGATGTTGACACACGAACTTGAGAATAGCTCTGGAAATCTCTTAACAATCAATGTTTTCATAAACTGTATATTCGTACTGACGCTCAACGTCTCCTGTTAAATATTCTACAAAAAAGAAAAAGATTACTTATCTACAAACCGACTTTTCCTTCTTTAAATCTATAATTTATAAATATATGTTTAACATGCTCATAAAGCAAGGTCGTATTTCAAACCATTATTAAAACACAACTTGACATACAACAGAAAATGTGATTCACACGTCAAGTGTCAAAGCGAGAAACAAGATCCCCAGACAGCCAATACTAAAATATTTCAAGAAAAATGATTGGCTGAAAGTAGGTCAGAGGGAGAGCGGTCGCTCTGGTGATTGGTACAAATATACCCCCGGTAATGGTCGACTCTTGTCGAGTGGTCACGGGGATTAAAAGGAATTAGAAAGAAGACTCGGATTTCCTATTATAGGCGGCACCAAGTGGTGGCTAGTTTTTCAAGTCGGCAGTATTTACTACACACCCACCAACTGCGCAAAACCCATTGAAAACAGGTTATCTCTTAATATGATGTTACTTTTATCAAGTATTCTCAAAAATGACATGGATTTTAAACAAACAAAGAGAATGACGGGCAACGGATGGATAAGTGTGAGTGGTTGACCGAGAGAGAGAGAGAGAGAGAGAGAGAGAGAGAGAGAGAGAGAGAGAGAGAGAGAGAGAGAGAGAGAGAGAGAGAGAGAGAGAGAGAGAGAGAGAGAGAGACGGTGATCGATCGATAGATAGATATAGCGATGGGGGTCCGCAATATACATTTAAAAGTTACAACTTAAAGCCGCACACCCTAGTTCCATCCAGCGAAAATAAATTATAATTTGGTTAATCTACAAAACTGTAACACACTTAGATCACGTTTTCATCAAATGGAGTGAAAAAGCAGGTTTTATATCGATAAATACCATGGGAATCCCCATGTCCCAATTGCTTGAAATAATTTTGAAAGTTAGTATTCTGATGTCATCGGTAGATGTCGCTCGAAGCACAACAATGCCTACGTCACGACAAATTTCACAGACTTGGGGTGCGTTTCTTTCACCTCTCCTGGACATGTTCCAACTGTTCTGTCCTGGTTGTATCCCCTCTCTAGATATCGTAAGACTTAGCAAAATTATTGGTTTTAAGGGTTTGTAACGTTTTGTATTGAGACACTTACTTGTCTGAACTTTATTGTTACTGAAAATGTTCACGAACTGTGAAGAAAAATCTCACAAATGAACAACAACAAATCGGATGTTGATTGCGCGAACCGTGCACGAGAAAACAAACCGAACCAAAATGATAACGGTCACGTGATATACCAACGTCTGTGACATTGAAATGGAAATATCACCTCTAAAAATAGATTAGACCTTGTCTGCTCAACGGTTTTTTCTCAGACGTGCGTGCGATTTATAAAATACGAAAAATGCATTTTGTGGTATTACAAAAACCAGGATTACCAAAAAACACTTCAGGTGAATGGAAATGTATATTCTAAATAATAAACGGTAAGTAAAGTGCAATTTTATTTGTGAAAAAAATGGGTTTAATAGCGAAAAACAACGCCGTAATGGTTAACAACTAGCCGTAACTAGGGTGTGTCCCTTTAATAGCGGTATGCCTTACACTGAAAAAAATAAATGAAAACTAAACTAAACTAAACAACACTAAACTAAACAGCACTAAACTAACCTAACCAGACCTAACGAATCGAATCTAAACTAATCTTATGTAATCTAAACAAAACTAATCTAAACTAAACTAACTAAACTTAATCTAAACTAAACTAAACTAAACTAAACTAAATTAATCCAAACTAAAGGAAACTAAACTAAGCTAAACTAAGCTAAACTAAACTAAGCTAAACTAAGCTAAACTAAACTAAACTAAACTAAACTAAACTAAACTAAGCTAAGCTAAACTAAACTAAACTAAACTAAGCTAAACTAACTAAACTAAACTAAACTAAACTAAACTAAACTAAACTAAGCTAAACTAACTAAACTAAACTAAGCTAAACTAAACTAAGCTAAACTAACTAAACTAAACTAAACTAAACTAAACTAAGCTAAACTAACTAAACTAAACTAAGCTAAACTAACTAAACTAAACTAAGCTAAACTAAGCTAAACTAACTAAACTAAACTAACTAAACTAAACTAAGCTAAACTAAGCTAAACTAAGCTAAACTAAACTAAACTAACTAAACTAAACTAAGCTAAACTAAGCTAAACTAAACTAAACTAAACTAAACTAAACTAAAAACTAAGCTAAACTAACTAAACTAAACTAAACTAAACTAAGCTAAACTAACTAAGCTAACTAAACTAAACTAAGCTAAACTAAGCTAAAAGCTAAACTAAAAACTAAACTAACTAAGCTAAAAACTAAACTAAAAACTAAGCTAAACTAAGCTAAGCTAAACTAAGCTAAACTAAACTAAACTAAACTAACTAAACTAACTAAACTAAGCTAAGCTAAACTAAGCTAAACTAACTAAACTAAACTAAACTAAACTAAACTAAACTAAGCTAAACTAACTAAACTAAACTAAGCTAAACTAAGCTAAGCTAAACTAAGCTAAACTAAGCTAAACTAAACTAAGCTAAACTAAGCTAAGCTAAACTAAGCTAAGCTAAGCTAAGCTAAGCTAAGCTAAGCTAAGCTAAGCTAAACTAAGCTAAACTAACTAAACTAAACTAAGCTAAGCTAAACTAAGCTAAGCTAAGCTAAGCTAAGCTAAGCTAAGCTAAGCTAAACTAAGCTAAGCTAAGCTAAGCTAAGCTAAGCTAAGCTAAGCTAAACTAAGCTAAGCTAAGCTAAGCTAAGCTAAGCTAAGCTAAGCTAAGCTAAGCTAAGCTAAGCTAAGCTAAGCTAAGCTAAGCTAAGCTAAGCTAAACTAAACTAAACTAAGCTAAGCTAAGCTAAGCTAAGCTAAGCTAAGCTAAGCTAAGCTAAACTAAGCTAAACTAAGCTAAGCTAAGCTAAGCTAAGCTAAGCTAAGCTAAGCTAAGCTAAGCTAAGCTAAGCTAAGCTAAGCTAAGCTAAGCTAAGCTAAGCTAAGCTAAACTAAACTAAACTAAACTAAGCTAAGCTAAACTAAGCTAAGCTAAGCTAAGCTAAGCTAAGCTAAGCTAAGCTAAGCTAAGCTAAGCTAAGCTAAGCTAAGCTAAGCTAAGCTAAGCTAAGCTAAGCTAAGCTAAACTAAACTAAACTAAACTAAACTAAGCTAAGCTAAACTAAACTAAGCTAAGCTAAGCTGAGCTGAAACTAAAAGCTAAACTGAAACTAACTAAACTAAACTAAGCTAAGCTAAGCTAAGCTAAGAAGCTGAACTGAACTAAACTAAACTAAACTAAACTAAGCTAAGCTAAACTAAACTAAACTAAACTAAACTAAACTAAACTAAACTAAACTAAACTAAGCTAAGCTAAGCTAAGCTAAGCTAAGCTAAGCTAAGCTAAGCTAAGCTAAGCTAAGCTAAGCTAAGCTAAGCTAAGCTAAGCTAAGCTAAGCTAAGCTAAGCTAAGCTAAGCTAAGCTAAGCTAAGCTAAGCTAAGCTAAGCTAAGCTAAGCTAAGCTAAAGCTAAACTAAACTAAACTAAACTAAACTAAACTAAACTAAACTAACTAAGCTAAGCTAAGCTAAGCTAAGCTAAGCTAAGCTAAGCTAAGCTAAACTAAACTAAACTAAACTAAGCTAAACTAACTAAACTAAACTAAGCTAAGCTAAGCTAAGCTAAGCTAAGCTAAACTAAACTAAGCTAAACTAAGCTAAACTAAACTAAGCTAAACTAAACTAAGCTAAGCTAAGCTAAGCTAAGCTAAGCTAAGCTAAGCTAAGCTAAGCTAAGCTAAGCTAAGCTAAGCTAAGCTAAGCTAAGCTAAACTAAGCTAAGCTAAGCTAAGCTAAGCTAAACTAAGCTAAACTAAGCTAAGCTAAGCTAAACTAAGCTAAGCTAAGCTAAGCTAAGCTAAGCTAAGCTAAGCTAAGCTAAGCTAAGCTAAGCTAAGCTAAGCTAAGCTAAGCTAAGCTAAGCTAAACTAAACTAAACTAAAGGAAACTAAACTAAACTAAACTAAGCTAAGCTAAGCTAAGCTAAGCTAAGCTAAGCTAAGCTAAGCTAAGCTAAGCTAAGCTAAGCTAAGCTAAGCTAAGCTAAGCTAAGCTAAGCTAAGCTAAGCTAAGCTAAGCTAAGCTAAGCTAAGCTAAACTAAGCTAAGCTAAGCTAAGCTAAACAAAACTGAGCTGAGCTGAGCTGAGCTGAGCTGAACTGAGCTAAGCTAAGCTAAGCTAAGCTAAGCTAAGCTAAGCTAAGGCTAAGCTAATCTCATCTAAACTAAAACTAAACTAAATAAAACCAACTAAAATAAAATATTCAAACAATAAATAAAAAGATTCTCATGGATTGCTTTTGTTCAGTTCGGTCACAACTTAAAACAGAATATTCTATTGTGAATAAACATTAACCAACAATAATTCGCTGATAAAACAATTTATTAAATTACATCACATAATATAGCTTTCGTCGTAAACTAACCAAATCCACCACTCAGCATCAGGGGCGGAGCCAGGACAGATGCTGCGGGGTAGGGGTGGAACTAACGGGAAAAGGACACATGGACAAACTCAACAAAAGGGCATCCCAATGAAAACCTTCACAATTTTTTTTTAAAAAGCGGCACTTTAATTTTTATTAGGGAGGGGACAACCCCCCCCCCCCCAGCCCCAGATCCTCCTCTGAGCGCCGTGCATATAATGCTATTTTTCAGCGTCTCTACACACAAGATGTCTCTTTTATTATGTTATCCCGGGTGTAAATTAATTGTATGAAATACAATCTGGATTCTTCTCTTTATTTATTTTTTTATCCATTGTTTCGTATTCATTTGTGTTTACCATGAACGGTGAGCGCCGAACCTAATACGTTTCTCTTTAATTATATTCCAAAAAGAAAATACCGCAGTCCGATCACCAGTCGTTAAAATACCCGACAAGTGTGAACAACGGGCGCAGTTCATTCCCGAGTTGTTCCCCTTGGATTATTGGAACCCGACTGTTTGACAATAATGCAACATGGGATGGAGTGTGAACTGATAATACTTAAATACTATTACTATAATTTTATGGTTAAGTTGTTTTTGTATTCATAATTACTTTTTCGAAATATGACATTTCAAAAAGACAAAAAATAGCCTTTTTTTCAGTTTTAAGTTGAAAAGGAAAATCTAAATTGCTGTGTCATAATTTTCGTTTTAAACTAAATTTTACATTGTTGTACGTAAAACTTTAGTCCATTGCAAACTAAGGTGCTAATTGTATCTCTGGCTAATACAGACAGACAGACAGAGCGCAACTTTGTGTAAGAATATTTTGAAATAGTACGAGCGAATTGTGTTCATAGGAAGCGTAGAAATTGTACAAGAGGAGTGACGCTGAGTTACTGTAGCCATCGCATTTAAATCGAAAAACTAAAATGTTAATACAAACGCCCCCGCAAAATCAGCAGATTTATGTAAACTTTTAGGAGGGGTATAAGGGTAGTAAACAAAAGTACTAGACTCTAATAACACTTAAACTAGTTATAGGAATAATGGGCATTCTCCTTTTGACCTTTTGTCCCGTTAATGTCATTGTTTGCTTCATTACGATTTCTTACCATTTGTATGTCCAATATATATAAATATTTATTTTCTGATATCCGACACCATATAATCGTAAATAAAATGTGTTGAGTACGTCGTTAAATAAAACATTTCCTTTTTCTTATATATTCTGTTTATTATTATAATTTAGTTTTTATATTATTATTATTATTATTATTATTATTATTATTATTATATTAAAACGACAATATAATACTGAAAGTAGTATACCATTAACTTTATTTTTCCATCTTTTGTTTGAATACTACAGTTAACAGAAGGTTGTTATTAATATTTTCATTATCTGAGATTCCTATAGTCCACTGCCAGGTGTGCTAGAGGAGTTCGGGATATTCCGTCACGATTGGACAATGACGGACAGGCCGGTCGTCCCAGGGGCCACGCCCACTGGGATTGCTATACACACTCTTCCAATCACAGGGAGGGTCCGGGCCCTGGGTGTACAGAAATAAAATAAAATAAGAATCTCTGTTCACGGTTGGAAATTAGGCCAAGCGGCGAATACATTAAAGCGTTGACAGATATTTAAATGAGGAGTTTGAAAAGGCTTCTTCCCGTCGTGTAGAGCAGGCTGACGGCTGACGGCGCTCACAGTCACAGCCACGCGAACCCAAGTAACGCTTCGGTGGACTCTCAGCCCGTTACAAATCCTGTTTACTCAGACAGATCGCGCGACCCACACGAGCCGCGAGACAGCCGCGCCGAAACACGCGCCCAGGAGCACGTCACCGCAGAACGTCAACACGTCACCGCAGAACGTCCACACCCGACCGCAACCACGATGACGACGGCGATCAAACCTCGTCTGCCTATGACGAACATCTCCATATGTGACGGCAACAGGCTGACGATCGTTACAGGACCGTGTATTCTTCTGAAGGCGACCACGGTTGCCCAGCAAGTGCAGGCGCTGCGACCCCTGAAACAGATCAAACCTAACGAGGAACCAGAGGCGCTGAGATGCAAGAGGAGGATAGACTTCCAGAAGCTAGGATACACTCTACCCAAAGCGCAGCCTGCAACTGTTCATAGACGCAATGCAAGAGAGCGCAACAGAGTCAAACTGGTAAACCTCGGGTTCGAAACTCTGCGGGAGCACGTACCAAGCGGAAAGGTGAACAAGAAACTCAGTAAAGTGGAGACTCTACGATCAGCAGTGGAGTATATCAAAGAACTGCAAAACATCCTCAACTGCTATGACGAGGAGACTTCGCCGTCGCCCATGGATGTAGGTAGTAACTTCGAACAGACCATCACAGATTCTGACGTCATTGGAGGCTCCCCCAGCATCTCAGACACGTCCAGTCTGTGTTCACCGGAACATGACCACAACGACAACGCGCTCAACAGCTACGTGGACGGCAGTTCGGCCGTGTCGGACGATGACTATAAGATATTCTCTGTTGGCGATATAGACAGTGCTCTGTGTGGGCATCAACAGATAACGAGTTCAGTGGACAGTGCTCTGTGTGGGCATCAACAGATGACGAGTGCAGTGGACAGTGCTCTGTGTGGTCATCAACAGATGACGAGTTCAGACGCTTCCTCCCCGGGCAGTGCGTGTTCCGAGTCATCGTACGATTCGCTCGGCTCCATCGACGATAAAGACATTCTGCGATTCTCTCGCTGGTTGACGCAGCTCTACTCCTCGGCCGTACACGACTCCATCTCAGACACAGGTAACAGCTCGGGTCTTTATCGTTAGTACAACCCTGGCAATTAACCATGGCAATCGGCAATGCCATGGAGTATCCAAATTTCTGTTATTTTTCTTTTAATTTATTATTATTATTATTATTATTATACTGACAAATTAAAGTCCTCTTTTAAATATTAACTGCAAAACTGCTATGAAAGATGCCGTGGATACTATTTTTCCATTGCACTTTTTTACCAAGGCCATTGTCTTATTTGCCAGAATTGTATCATTAAAAATGTTCTACAAATGATATCCTGGAACCGAGAACAATATGGTTTTCAATAATTATTACCAATAAAATGAATTTAACTGTTAATATATTCACACATTTAAAATTATCGCCAATAGAATGCAGTTAACTGTTAATAACAATTCCAAAAGACACTATAGAAGACAAAACTCTATAACAATTTAGATGATGTCTGCCTATCACCAATCTAGGGTGCATTCTGCAATATTTCTTGTGCACAGGAATGCGATGTTACTTAACAATACATTTCACCTTCTTGAATATTCTTTCTGCATAGTAAAATGATATTGTTTTATATAATAATATTAAAGTTTAAATTTCTTGAGTATACCAATGCGAGGTTGTACTGTACATTAACTTAATTTTAAATTAAACATAACACGAGTTACAGTTTGTTTTGTGTAGTGACACCACTCAGCACATTCATTTATTAATCATCGACATTTCCATGTCAACAATTTTAATAATTCTCACACGTAGTCTTCAGTAGAAACTTACTACAGTGTTTCACTGGCAACATATATACACTTTCCCGCGGACCGACAAGACATACCATGATCTTTGAGGTTGAAATTACGAAAAACAAAACCTGAATGCTTCACTTTGGCATTAGTTTCCCTGGTGGACCGTGTTCATTCTCAAATAATGCCTTGTAAATCAGTAATGCTGACGATTTTCTTCAGAAGTACACTTTCTGACAGTTTATTGTGCAGTACACCAGATCACTCTAGGTGTAGTTTAATTCTCAGTGTTTAATCAATAGATTTTAACAGATCAAACTGACATGTGCTGTAGAGAATTACAAAAGTTCATGTGGCAAAACTTAATATTATCCACATCGTGCTTAATTTAGTCCTGTAGTTTGCTATTTTATAGAAATCAAACCTATTAAGCAACCACCTTAACACATCGGCCACCTGTTTTATAATGTAGTAATTGATGTGCAATGAGCAGCCGCCTGTTTTAAAAAGTCTCATTTGACTGCATAGCCCAGGTTTGACTGTGTTATGAGACGGTGCGCGATTCGGGTCGCCAGCACGTCGCACTGTTAAAGGTGTTTCGATCGGTCCGTGTCTCGCTCTGTACCCGGCGTGAGACGCTACTGCTCCGTGGAGCACATCGTAACGCTCCCCACAGGTCCACCCCTCAACAGGCGCTCTCTGTGCACGCGTGACAGAGCTAAAAAGCAAATCTTTTCACTTAGATTGCCTTGCTCCCAAAACCAGATGAGTGTTTTCAGTAAGTAAAATGTCTATTAGCTTAGTAATTATCTTTGGGAACTATTTCAGACGACTGAATACCACGGCACATGGGCCATTGTGGGACTAAATATTTGTGCTCTAGATGGAAGGCGACCGCTAATAAATAGCCATGGTAATATGCTTGTATTCAAGGCAGCTGGTTTTATCCCATGCTTGCAAAGCGCCTCAATGCTGGCGGGCGCGGGTTTTAATTTGGGTGTAAATCAAATAAGCGCTCTGTCCGCGAGGAACTCCATAATGGGAGGTGTACATACACTAACGCGGTCTTTTGAAAACACCCAGGTAATGGTTATATGGAAAGGTTTGCCCCTTTCAAAAGAGGGGAGGGGAAGTAACGCGTGCACCTGTGGGGATTTATCTTCAGCGAAATAGTTTTTAAATCAGTTTTCTTTTCTTTATAATTTTAAATTAATGCATTTTATCTTTAATCATTTTTTATTTATTTTCAGTTTCACAAGTACAAAGAGAATCAGTGCAGAGTCAACTGTCCTGAAACTGTGGAGACCAACGTGGACTGGACAATAGTGTATCAGAGACTGACATCGATAAAATCACACTATTAACTTTAATACCTCGTAATGGTGCCAGAATATCAGTTTCCGAGGTCCTAACCCATGGACTAGTATCTCTGTGACTACGAGACAGGCGCTATACGAAGACATTGCCACTAACCGATGCATCGTAATGATAAGATTTACATGTTTACAAAGGGTTATTTAAATCTCACGTGCATTGCACTGTACAGAGTTACGATTGTCACTGCGATAGCGAGTCGTAGTTTTGAGTTATAGTGCACCAGACGATATTCATGAATATTTAACAGTCTAAAGACACATCAGAACGTCCTTTTATCTTTCAAATAAGATCATAGTATTTTGTCGTTTTCTAAGCGTAGCTTCATTTCATGGCCAGTGCTTGACGAGAAGTGGGCATCCACCTGCAGTGTGTGTATGTATAAAGTTACTGTCTGTCACCTACACACAAAATAAGTCTTACGTGAACTCCACTAGGGTCTGGATTATTCTATGCTTGACTCTTTTCAACACAATCTTACACATGTATACTGCAGTCTTACGTGTCGCTAGATTCCTTTCGTATTTCACCCGTATAGCCGGCCTGCTATCGAGGGAAGCTTCTTTAACAAGCACTTGGTTTTAAAACTCACACAAGTTTATAACTGTCAAACAACCACGGTCCTTCCTCGACATGTTTTACTGGTTACTACTAATCTGTTTAAGACAAATACTTTCAGCAACATGTTTTACTGGTTACTACCACACTGTTTAGGAAAAAACTATGGTCCTTCATCAACATATTTTACTGGTTATTACCAATCTGTTTAACAAACAACTGTGGTCCCTCATCGACATGTTTTACTGGTTACTACCAATTTGCTTAAAACAATACTTTCATCGACATGTTTCCCTGGTTACTGCCAAACTATTTAAGAAAGAGCTATTGTCCTTCGACAGCATGTTTTATTGGTTACTGCTAGTGTTTTAACAAAAGACTTCAGCAAAATGTTTTACTGGTTACTGCAACATGTTTTACTGGTTACTACTAGTGTTTTAACAAAAGACTTCAGCAACATGTTTTACTGGTTACTGCTAGTGTTTTAACAAAAGACTTCAGCAACATGTTTTACTGGTTACTGCTAGTGTTTAACAAAAGACTTCAGCAACATATTTAACTGGTTACTGCTAGTGTTTAACAAAAGACTTCAGCAACATATTTAACTGGTTACTGCTAGTGTTTAACAAAAGACTTCAGCGACATGTTTTACTGGTTACTGCTGTGGTCCTACATCAACATGTTTTACTGGATATCAATTGTTCAGTTGATGATTCGCCTAGCTACACCTCAGTTGATGACTCGCCTAGCTACACCTCTAGTAGCCTGCTATCAGCTATGAGTGAGTGGGCTCATAACAAGGACGAACGTTTACACAATTATATTATTATTTAACAAATGACCTCACATATTTACATCGAAACTATTTTCAGTAAAGTTGTATTTTGTACAGTTTTATTTTGATAGGCTTTACATGTGCGTGTTTTATGCATTATTTAATAATTTATTAACAACGTCACTTCAGAATTCTTGATAAAAAGAATATGTATATTTTTATACATCAATAAATGGTTATATTTTCAAGATTTTGTTTCTTGTTGATTACTAGTATAAGATAAACTTGAGATATATCTTTAGTTTCAGCAATAATTCTGGTATACTTCAGTCGTGGTGCTGGTGACAAGGTTGTATATTGTCCGAAATTGACAAGAACGTTCTCTATTTTAAACATCAGCTCGTGTATACCTCAACTGCCGTGGTGTACGACCGCGAGCACTGTCTCTAGCTGTACTACCTAGATGGCAAACTGACAAGAACGTTCTCTATTTTAAACAGCAGCTCGTGTATACCCCAACTGCCGTGGTGTACGACCGCGAGCACTGTCCCTAGCTGTACTACAACGATGGCAAACTGACAAGAACGTTCTCTATTTTAAACAGCAGCTCGTGTATACCTCAACTGCCGTGGTGTATGACCGCAAGCACTGTCCCTAGCTGTACTACAGCGATGGCAAACTGACAAGAACGTTCTCTGTTTTAAACAGCAGCTCGTGTATACCCCAACTGCCGTGGTGTACGATCGCGAGCACTGTCCCTAGCTGTACTACAGCGATGGCAAAATCACAAGAACGTTCTCTGTTTTAAACAGCAGCTCGTGTATACCCCAACTGCCGTGGTGTACGACCGCGAACACTGTCCCTAGCTGTACTACAACGATGGCAAACTGACAAGAACTTGCTCTATTTTAAACAGCAGCTCGTGTATACCCCAACTGCTGTGGTGTACGACCGCGAACACTGTCCCTAGCTGTACTACAGCGATGGCAAAGTGACAAGAACGTGCTCTATTTTAAACAGCAGCTCGTGTATACCCCAACTGCCGTGGTGTACGATCGCGAGCACTGTCCCTAGCTGTACTACAGCGATGGCAAACTGACAAGAACGTTCTCTATTTTAAACAGCAGCTCGTGTATACCTCAACTGCCGTGGTGTACGACCGCGAACACTGTCCCTAGCTGTACTACAGCGATGGCAAACTGACAAGAACGTTCTCTATTTTAAACAGCAGCTCGTGTATACCCCAACTGCCGTGGTGTACGATCGCGAGCACTGTCCCTAGCTGTACTACAGCGATGGCAAACTGACAAGAACGTTCTCTATCTTAAACAGCAGCTCGTGTATACCCCAACTGCCGTGGTGTACGATCGCGAGCACTGTCCCTAGCTGTACTACAGCGATGGCAAACTGACAAGAACGTGCTCTATTTTAAAGAGCAGCTCGTGTATACCTCAACTGCCGTGGGGGTGGGGGTGGGGGTGGGGGTGGGTGGGGGGGGGGGGGGGTGAAAACCACCACACATCCATCCAGAAAATGAAACATGGAATTTGTGTGTATTTTCTATTTTTAGTCAAAGATTCTTGGAGTCACAGCAGATAACAGTTTTGATATTTTAAAAGTTAATTACGAAAATATATATGGGATTGATTAATTTCTGGCTGTATATCATAAATAGATGTAAAAAGTGCCAGATATGACATTTACATGTATGACAAAATACCGCCTGTTATTAGTACTGTCTTAATAATATGTTTCCCACTGTGATCTCCAACAATGTTGTCCTTGTCCACTCTTCTATAAAGTGAATTTATTCATGGGTACAATCGCTTTGTACTTACCAGCACCCACCTGACTTCACCTTCGTCATCTGCTGCTAATAAATGTTATATCTGGTCTGTCCCACACCACTAACTAACAACTAATATTGCAATAGGTCGGATATAGGAGATGTCTTTGATCATTGTATCCCTAGCGACCAGACTAATTTTACAGTACAGTTACCAGGAAGTGACAAGAAAGATTGAACTGACATGTGAAAGTGGAAGGCATATACATGTATATAGTAGTAGCAGAGCTGAAAGTGAAGTGAAGAGACACAACAGTTTTGCGAATATCCAAGGCGTTGCTATCGGTTAGCGGTCAACCACTCATGACAATCTATCAGACGGGACAGAATCATCGTCCTGAGGCATTTGGTATCATCACTGATTCTGGGGGTTATTCATGAGTGCGTGTTATGGCCTCATTGTTAAATCATTTAAAAGAGCATAATGGTTTTGTAGTTTTGATTTAGACCAGCGCGCATGTCAGTGTGACCAGGCCGATGTTCACGGTTCCTCTTTTGTACACCTCCCTCACCAGGAACTAATCTGCGTCGTTTTTCGCCAACGTGTGCATGGGGTGAAAAATATAATTGATAATTATTTTAACGCCAATTAATTATCGAGTCATTCAGTGGCTGTTGAGGCTGTGATAGAGTTAAGTGCGGCATTAATAATTCTGTTTGCCGGAACACTTGGCCCTCTCATTACGGGTGACGAGCCTTTGTGCGCTTCACACCTCTGCGTGACCGAACCCTATCCGACGACGACAGCCAATAAATTGGAGAGGAAACACACACCCGCTACCCGTGTTCAGCTGTCGGCAGCCACCACTGTCACATTTCCGTGGCCGCAAGGAGGAACCGAATCCCGGTCTCGGCTACCCGCTTATAACAGTGAAATGAAAAGTCAATAGTCACACACGTGCGAGCGAGTCCACCACGAAAATCTGCTTGTACACACACGTGCGAGTGAATCCACTAAAACACCCCTGATTATACCCAAAAAAAAGCCCACCCCCCAAAAACCCTATTTCTACTCACACGTGTGTGTCAGTCCACTAAACAAACCCTGATTATACTCACACGTGAGACTGAGTTCACCAAACAAACAAAAAACAAACAAAAAACCTGATTTGACTCACACGTGCGAGTGAGTCCACCACAAAACCTGGTTGCACTGACACGGGCGAGTGAGTCCACCACAAAACCTGGTTGCACTGACACGGGCGAGTGAATCCACCACAAAAACTGGTTGCACTGACACGGGCGAGTGAGTCCACCACAAAACCTGGTAGCACTGACATGGGCGAGTGAATCCACCACAAAACCTGGTTGCACTGACACGGGCGAGTGAGTCCACCACAAAACCTGGTTGCACAGACACGGGCGAGTGAATCCACCACAAAACCTGGTTGCACTGACACGGGCGAGTGAATCCATCACAAAAGCCTGGTTGTACTCACACGTATGTGTGGTTCCACTACAAAGAACTAGTTAAAACGTACAAGCAGATCACTGTACAAACAGGTACATGGACTTTATTGTGCAGTTGAGCATGTAATCACACCATGTCGAAACATCCTTTTGTTTCTGTTGTGTGTAGAGATACCATGACTTGTTTTCAGTTGTTCTTCTACGCTATACATTTATAAACAATGGAAACACATTGTCACGACTTGTAAAATGTGTACAATCATTGTACCTGCCATTATTGTCTATAAACAATGGAAACACATTGTCACGACTTCTAAACTGTGTACAATCATTGTACCTGCCATTATTGTCTATAAACAATGGAAACACATTGTCACGACTTGTAAAATGTGTACAATCATTGTACCTGCCATTATTGTATATAAACAATGGAAACACATTGTCACGACTTGTAAAATGTGTACAATCATTGTACCTGCCATTATTGTCTATAAACAATGGAAACACATTGTCACGACTTGTAAAATGTGTACAATCATTGTACCTGCCATTATTGTCTATAAACAATGGAAACACATTGTCACGACTTGTAAAATGTGTACAATCATTGTACCTGCCATTATTGTCTATAAACAATGGAAACACATTGTCACGACTTCTAAACTGTGTACAATCATTGTACCTGCCATTATTGTCGGGGGCAGGCTGGAATTTGCCCGAATTAAATGAAAATGCCAGAATCTGAATAACAACATTTATTCCTATTAACATTACAAATAAACAGCTATATAGGGTTACAAACGAATCACTACGCATTTTTTTATGGATTACAACTAATTTTAATGATAGAATGTTGGAAAAACATGGTACATTTTGCCCGAATATCTGTATCATTTTTGCCCGAATTTGAGGTTTTACACCAGCACTGGTGGGGGAGTTGTCTCCTTCCCCGCCCCTTCCTCATACGCTTATGCTCCCTCCAAACAAGACCTGATTTTTATCTTTTTAAAAATAGTGTAGGATACACAACAAAAAACAACGACCGTACATATTCGACCCTGAGTGGTAGGACATAGACCCCTCCAACCCACCCCCACCCCCACACCAGTTCCTACGGAACTGTGCTGGGGCTATCTACATATACGAATTTGATTTTAATATCGTACCAGCATGTGGCCATGCTTGCAGTGACTTATTGTTTCAGTTGCTGAGTTGAAAACTCTTAAGCTACGGTCGTCGGCTTAGGCTGGACGTCAAGCAGTCCGTTTACCAAGTAACTGAACCCTCAACACACTGTCACTTACTGCCGTTTCATACAGGATTACCTACCTCATCAGGAGGGGATTTAGGAAGTCCAAAGCCGTGTCTACATTGACGTTGACACCAGATATTGCAATGCATCACCACCAGAGGGCGCGGTAGGTAGAACGGCGACCGGAAGAGATATGGCGCAAGAAGACAAACACGTCTGGAGAGCGCGCGCAGAGCAACAGACGATTTGACGTCTGCTGCGAGCAGTTCTGAGCAGAAGGCTGTTTACCGTCGTGTCCGGCGTGTTGACGAGATAGACGATTGGAGTCCCCCGCACACAGGTGTGATGGCCCACACGAGAGCAAGGCTTCATAAACCCTTTACAAGAATCAGTTTCGTAAAGCCACACGTCGGCGGGTACAGACGAGTAAGAAATATAAAACAGTCTGGTAGACTCTCACTCTTCGGATCATTTACAGTGGCATAACCCTACAGCAGACGTCAGGGCCACACACTGCACTCGCTTGGAATAATATATTTCTCAGAAGAATTATACATGTATTTAATTTATTTCCAAGACGATTCTTATACAGATAATATAATTACATCATTGACATTTACTTATGACAGATTTTATATTTGACATCTAGTGCCATCGTTGCCTAACGGCCTGGGTGTAATAAAGTTCTGTTCTGTTATCATTTTTCATAGGTAAAGGGAGTGTCACACTGTCCCGAGATAAACTCGCCATAAATCGCCGCGGATGGCCACGAGTTGTCAGCCGATTTTTTTGTCAAAATATTAACACGAGTATACCACGATATCTCTACGATATGTTTGGCGAAATAGTACGAGACTATTACGAATTGGTAGGAGTTTCTACGACATTCTTACGAATGGCTGGCTTACGCAAGGTAGAATTTGTGCAGTCAAATCGTGGAAAACAACAGGTTTTGTTAGACGGCTATCTTGGTTCAATACATGAATTATTTTGAATGAAGGAAAACGATATTTGTCATATTTTATGCGTTAAGCGATATCTATACAATAATAATAATCTGTTTCCAACTAATAATGACTGTAGTAACAACATGCATATCAGTAAGACTATTGAACCATATCTATTGTTGTTTTAACAGTTCGACCAATTGGGAATTCGACCAAATGGGACGGAGCCGCTGTACGACAATGTTCGAGTGAGTTGCGAGATTGATACGAGAAGACCTAGGACGGCGAGAATTTTACACAGTTTAAAATTCTCGTGTGCACTTCCCGACAATATGCGAGTAGTGACGACATGCTACGACATGTGTACGACATGCTACGACATGTGTACGACTTCAGCCGACATATGGCGACATCTCCGCAACATTCCCCCGACATGTGGCGAGTTATGAACTCGCCGCAACTGGTAGCGAAACTCGGGGCAGTGTGATACCCCCTTAAAAATCTGCATCTGGAAAACTCCTTCAAAACCTATAGGATATGTTACACTTGGGATCATTTTAGAGTCAAAACATAGATTAGGGCGTCTGCTTTGATTCAAATGTCATTGCCTTTACACTAGCCAAAGTCTAAATATCAAAAGGTTTGTAATTTTGGACAGGTAAAACATCCAAATATCATTTTTAATTGTAGATTTTTATACCTTTTTGTTATAGCCATGGACAAGAAGAGGCAACTTGACTTGTATGATGATTCACGAGCCCCTAAACTGTGATATTAGGCAATAACAACAATGCCCTTTCAGAAAGTGAAAACACATACAATACCAAATAATACTTAAAACATGGGTTATCCGCACTTCCTTTAGCATTCCTTTCTTTATTCCTGTTATTTGTTTCTGCTGATTTGTCCTGTTAGTCAGTTTAACATGGCATCAACCACCGCCGGTCTTAGGAAGGTTTTCTTTTGTAAACACTTTACAGCAACAGTTTAACTAGATTCATTGATTTGAATTTACTATGTTAATGATATTTATATATAATATTGTAATATGATTTGACACGTCAGAATACCCTTCGAGTATATGTGATTAAGTATGTACTTAAATTATCTTGTCCAAATCAAAACGACATAATCGTTATCTTACGCAAAGCCATATCTTATACAAGTAATTTTATATCTGTTCGTGGGGTGATCGCAACGTCAGTGTGAATTTATAATGTGGCAACACAATGATTTCACTACACTCTGTCAGCTTCTACGGTGGTTTAGTTATTTTTATTCTATTAACTTTATGGTTAACGCTTCGTGTTTTTATGATTGAAAAAAACCAAAACCCAAAATCACATCTTTATGTCAATACATAGTGAATTTAATCATGTTAATCAATGAGTAGAATTCTAACTCTACTATCAATTGGTGGGTCCAGGATGTGGTCATTTTGTATTAGCAGCGACCCGAGTGTGTATTGTACAAGTAACAAACCGATGTCACCCCTGTCCAAAACAATCCAGCCAACCATGGCTTGTACGGGTATTCGATTGTAAACCCTTTATTTGAATACAGAACGGGATGAATTAATCGAAGAAAACCAATCAAGGCACGGGATAAGACTGGCCTGTTTGAGGATGACAGTATATTGACGTGTCCTGTGAGGCTAACAAAGGTACAAACACCTTCCCGTCTTTCACCCAGCTAAACCGCCATCTACTAACAGACGTCTACAAACACTCTAAACCTGCAAATGTCTGCTTATTGTTATTAGTTATGGAAGGTAAACCCGATAGGATGCGGCTCGTGTGACTGACTACATCAGTTCTGATAACAGATTCCCTCTGCCAGAGATCTCCCCCTTGTCCCCTTGTCCCCTCCTCGACTCCTGAAAGACACCCGCATCTGAGCCCTACTCGTTTGTCTCATCTACAAGGTATATGTGGGCAGGTGGGGTCGGTATGTTGTCAAAAGATTATCGAAATCTCCAATTCCCAATCAAGTGAACGTGGTCCGTGCAGAAAGCCTCGAGTGTTTACATTGTCGTGTTTGCACGAGCATGCGTGCACGTCGTGTGATCTATTAATGTGTCATCTTCATCGACCGGGGCTTCTTCCTACCTCGGGTTTCATACACAAGTATCGCTTATCCCGCTCGAGGGTTTAACTGTGTTCTTTATGGCGGGATATTTCGGTAAATATCAATAGATTTCCGCTGTCTGGGCCTTTCTTGTCAATTATAGGCGGTGTACAGTCAGTGTGGAATTGGACAATTGGCGAGTCCTTGTGAGGCCAGACTTCGGTCACGTGACGCCCACTTGTGTCATTTGTTCAGTTTCGGGGTTCAGTAGCAGAGATTGTGCCATTGGCTGGATCAAGATATTTATTCTATCTTTTATTGAATATTTTTTTCAGTATTTGATTTTTTTAAAAGTTTTATTATTATTATTTTATTTTATTTGTTGTTAGGGTGGGTTTTTTTGGGGGGGTGGTGGTAGTGGTGGTGGTGGGAGTATCAATGTCGCTACAGTAGGAATGATACTGATATAAAAAAATAAATTAAACCAAATATATCAACACTTCTGTGACACGTCGAAAGATATCATTTATTTTCTCAGTCACCTAATACGACAAACACAGTAGGCACTTCGTAATCAATGTCATATATGCCATCTCGTCCATCCGTATGATAGAAAATATATAAATATTACAAAATAAACAATGTTGTAAAGATTTCACACTTTGTTGTAAGATCTTAAACAGATTCCTATAGTTTCGTCAAGTTAATAACGTCGTGCATTAAGTGTGTGAAGAGTTTCCACTGTTTCTACAGTTCTGCGTACATCCTTCTTCTAGAAAAGGAATGTTTGGTTAACGATATTTCGATATATGACAACTAGTAAATGCTGAGTGTCTTACCAGGGTTGTTTCGACACATTTAGAGTGCAACCTGAGAGAGAGAGAGAGAGAGAGAGAGAGAGAGAGAGAGAGAGAGAGAGAGAGAGAGAGAGAGAGAGAGAGAGAGTAAGTAGTCACTACCATCACACAAACTGTTGCTACATAACATGACCAAGAGATCGTTACATCTACATTCCTATAGACACAGATCAGTGATGTAACAGGCATTTTTCATAAACAGGATACATACACCACGACTAGTGATGGGGCAATAACTGGGACGGGGTGGGGTGTGGACAAGACCCATCGATCTATGACCCATACAAGATCAGAATGCGATCCAAATGGAAGCTATATCGTGCTCAAATCCGCATTCTATTGATGTATAATGTATGTAACCCGCTGCGTATTGTATTATAGAAGAATTAACATGTTTAATAAATGTCATGCATTAACGTATTGTACCAGAGGCTAGGAAGATTTATTTGAATTTCTAAGTCACATTTGTTTTAAATACTGAATACAGATTTATCACTATTATTGCCTTAAACTACACTTCCACTTAAAAAAGCGAAACTAAACTAGCTAAACTAAACTGAACTAACTGAAACTGAACAAAAATGAAACGAACTGAACTGAATTAAAAAGAAATAACAATCTCGCAATTCGAAAAATGCAGCTTAATTAGAATCCAAAAACTTCCAAAGCTCAAATCTTGTATAGAGTTATATTAGATTAAATAAATTACTTTATCCTACATGAGAGAGAGAGAGAGAGAGAGAGAGAGAGAGAGAGAGAGAGAGAGAGAGAGAGAGAGAGAGAGAGAGAGTGGTGTGTGTGTGTGTGTGTGTGTGTGTGTGTGTGTGTGTGAGTGTGTGTTCCCAGTAAAGACTTTATTTTGGACTCTTACCATCCTTAAATAATCAAACACATTCCAGTTATCTTCTTGGAAGTCTACTGATCACCATTCCCTTGACTCGCGTGTCCTGAAGCCACGTGTGTAGGTGAGTGGATGGGTGGGTGGATTGCGGCCCACGCATGACCCCAAGTGACACCTACACGCATGTGAAGCCTGCCCCGGGATATAGGCGTTCACCAAGGAAACCTACACAGATACTCGTGCATTATGGTGCGGAGGAAATGAGGGTCGTCTTCCGCCCTTTGTCCGAGAGGGATATCTGCGATAAAAAACTAATTAGCAGGGGATGAGGTTTTGTGCAAATCCTCGCCACAGAAAGGGATGGACTCTCGGTGACCGAGAGTCTCCTCTATGAAATATGTATCATAGTTCACCATCATTTGCTCACTCCATTGTACTTTGACATTTAGCGAGAAAAGAAAACTATCATCTGCAAGTAGTTTCACTGCTCGTCAAATCTCCTCAAGCAAATCATTGTAATTGATTTTAACCAAATTTGTATCTCTGAGAGTCTACAGTTTACACTCTATACTTCTTTGTATACACTGATGTGTATGTTAATTTGCAGCTAAGGAAAATTGCCCTACGTTATTAAAACCTTGGCACAATGATAGAAGACTTAGTCTTTTGTCTCTTAATCCGACAGACTATCATAACATTGTCATAGTGAATCTTTTAAACAGAGATGTTACGATTAGAACAGTGATGTTGGTGTGTGTTCGAAAATGTCCGACATGTCCTGCTTAATATCACCACGACATTAACGTTGTCGGACGTCTTCTGTAAACAGCTAAATCGGAGTTATCCTCACCAAATAGTGTTTGTGTAAAAGATGCCATAGATCCTAATTAACGTTTAAAACGATCACCTTTATAAACACCACCTCTCGAACTAATACAACTAAGTCAGAGCATAGGTTTCTACAAAGTCTGGAGATTTCAATATCATGGCAACACCATACGAATAGTATGGACTTTAAAAAACTTTACAGTGACGAGGCCAAGTACCATCAATATTTTCATAGATCATGACTAGTGCCTCTTATAGATTTGTTGACAGTCTCTAATATCTGTATAGCCAGTGAAGCGATTAATGTTTTTTGTTCTAGTTACTTTATTTTCATCTATGACGTCAATATGTCCCGTCTTTTGATATATGGGGTTCGATGTAGTT
Organism: Gigantopelta aegis; assembly: GCF_016097555.1. Taxonomy (NCBI): domain Eukaryota; kingdom Metazoa; phylum Mollusca; class Gastropoda; order Neomphalida; family Peltospiridae; genus Gigantopelta; species Gigantopelta aegis. The sequence continues at coordinate 115,352,054 of NC_054702.1, forward strand.
CAGTGGTTAAGTGCCCGCCTGAGATGCAATGAGACAAGGACATAAACCGCTGTGGTAAGTGCTGAGATGCAATGGAACACAGGATCCACCAGTCGCCCTCTCGTCCCAGCCAGGGACAAAACTGCTGTGGTATGTATTGAGATGCAATGAAACACATGGTCCACCAGTCGCCCTCTCGTCCCAGCCAGGGACACAAATTGCCGTGGTATGTGCTGAGAAAGAAAGAAATGTTTTATTTAACGACGCACTCAACATATTTTTATTTACGGTTATATGGCGTCAGACATATGGTTAAGAACAACACAGATTTTAAGAGGAAACCCGCTGTCGCCACTACATGGGCTACTCTTTCGGATTAGCATCAAGGGATCTTTTATTTGCGCTTCCCACAGGCAGGATAGCACAAACCATGGCCTTTGTTGAACCAGTTAGAGGATCCATCAGTCGCCGTCTCGTCCCAGCCAGTGACAAAACCGCTGTGGTATGTGCTGAGATGCAATGAGACAGAGGATCCATCAGTCGCCGTCTCGTCCCAGCCAGTGACACAAAATAACGTGTTATGTGCTGATATGCGATGACAATGTTAAACTTATGTTATAAAGTTTAGGCATTTAAAAAATAAAAATACTGTTTCTTTCACGACAAATGAAGACAGAGAAGTCGTTATCAACTACTTTATATACCGTTTGTGGCAAGCTGACATACTAGATCTCTCGCTGCTACAGGAACGACGTAGCGAGCTTCCTTTCACTACGTGTCATAATGACCAATGGCTAACATCGTAAAGGCAATGACTAATAAATCAAGGTGGTCTAGTGGTGTCGTTAAACAAAACAAACTTTAACTCGTTTGATTTCTGCCCTTGCATTTTGCGCCATACACTTTGTGGCTACAAACTAGAAGCTGGAAGAGCCACAGAACCCTAGTTTAAGACCTAATATAGTAGAAACTGAAACCCCAGTATGTGTGTGAGAATAACATTGTATAAATATGTGGGTTAAATTTCGTCTGAGGACGAATGGTTGTTATAGCACGAGACTACATAACGTGGACAGCCCTGTGCTATTCACTGTGCCCAGTTTGTCCTGGGGGCCACCGGGAAGACACCTCAACACTGCACGCGCTCGGCTCGCTCTAATCTCCAGATAACGAGACCAAAAAAAAGTGTCAAAATGTTCCGCACCAGCAAGTTCCAATATAACGGATTTGTCCGCCAGGAGACGCTGTGGACGTGGTCGGCGGTGAGAGACGGTGATAATGACGGCCCTACTTGTCAGGGAGCCCGGGGCCGCCGCTCACAGCCCAGTGTTTATTTGTCACCTCGAAGAAAGGAGCCAGATCTTGCGGTTTTAGCGTACAATGACCCATTGCGCCACCGCCAGTGTAAGACGACCTCTGAACATTAAAATTACACCGTCTCAAATTAACACGTCTTCTCCCAGCAATGCCATGACGGGTTTCCCTCCTCGAGAGGCAGGATAAGAGGGTTGATGGACATTGTTGCGGGGAATCCTACACTTCACTGCGAATTGTTGCTTCCCGTTTGTGGCTTTCTCTTGTTGGAGCTCTTTTTAAATCTCAGTCACAACACCGGGGACGTCTGGCAATGGAAATGTCATCCTGGGATTGCAGAGTAGTACTTGGTGTAAATCTTTAATCCATCAATAATCGGCAAACAGACACATGACAACAGCAAGAGGTGGCTCTAATCTCATACCGATATCTTTCAACCAGTTTACAATGAGCGGTTATACACAGAGTCGGTGGGGTCGGATTTTGTTTTAAATGATTATCATTCGAAAATGATATGCCCAAATAATATTTCTGCATTGTTACCCAGAGTACTTATGTTCGGTTAACAATTTACGTTACGATTACGAAAACAAACAAACACAAAACCTGTTTATTATTATTGATAGAAACGTAATGAAATGTAGGCAAAACATTTATCAGAAAGCAGTGGCCGTGGTGTGACTTTGACTAAATTTTGCCATGTTCATGTACTATCGGCTGGTTGGTGAGTCGTACACTGATGGATATACAGCAACATTCTGGGCTTGTTCAATATTCCGAACAAAAAATTAATAATAAACAAAAGTAATCATGTTCTATCTCTTGGTTGCGTTCTTTGAGTAGGGAAGTATACCGGAAACCATGTAATGTGTTAATATTTTTAAAAAAATCAACGTTTACGTCTTCTTGTAGGAAGTGAACGATTTATAGGATATTAAACAAGCTTCCGTTTCGTTTCATGTTTATGTCCAGAGTGAAATAATTTTCAACTGTCACGAGCTTTAGCGATTGACAATGAAAATTATTTCACGAGGGACATAAACATGATACGAAATGATAGCGAGTTTAATATCCTATTTATTATCCATAATCGATCTTAATTTATATCACTCAACTCGTTCGATTGACGTTCCTGTACGGTTGTACAGCGCCAATCGATGACGTCACGAAGTGTTACGTCTCACTTGGCCTTCTAGTGGGGCGTATCACTTTGATATTACCAAAATAGTTTTAACCGTATGGGTAATAAAGTGAATTACATACTTCTCCTTCACTTTGGTTTCCATCAACAAAATCTAAATCATTTCGAATATAAAAGCATAGTCACGCCCTAACCTTCTAATATGAAACAAAACCTTTTTGTCCTATCACAGATGGAAGTGATATGATCACTGTGACGCGTTGGATGGTTGCAACCCGACGACTACCATTACTAATTCTGATTTTAATTCTACATATTACTACTACATCTACGATTACTAATTCTGATTTTAATTCTACATATTACTACTACGATTACTAATTCTGATTGTAATTATACATATTACTACTGCGATTACTAATTGTGATTGTAAATGTGATCACAACGGTCACTCGTAAAACTGGAACTGTGCTTGACCTCTACGTAGTAGTAAGGATTTTAAAGTTTTTCTAAGACGACAGTTTTACATTTTGTTGAAAACATTAAAATGTAAACAAAAACAAGATGAATATTTCATCCATTGTAGATGGTCGAATTAACGAAACGTTTTTCCTAAAACACCTGTCTCTTCCGTTACACGCGTGCAAGACAAAACAGGCTGGTTATAGCTGGTCTAGGAAGTGTTTACATTACATTCTAATACAGCGTAACTGTAACGATTCTGTTGTAAAACACACCTATCGTCTCGGCGACCAGTTTACGATTACCAATAGATAATCGTAACCGTATATTCGTCCAGCTGCAAAGGGTCTTTACTAACAGTACTTAGTCATGTGACAATATGGTTTTGGTATTTTTGTAAAAAACACAAAAAAAACGTAATGTCTTGCTGTATATTAATTTTTCACATATGGTTGTGTGAATTTTATTTTTAAGTATATAATCGCTTATGAATTATTCTGAAACTTAACCCGAAATTGTCAGATCTGATCTGAAGACTTTAAAACGCTTATGTCGGTGATCAGTGTATGTGTTCTCGATTATCACACATTCTGATGAGTCATTGAACGTGTTTTAAAAAGTACTTACAAAAACCTACACAAAACATTTCACTGTTAATAATGTGCGCACATTTATGTGTATTTTAATCTCAATTATCTCCCAGACAGCGGCTGGGTTTAGGTCGATCACGTGACTTCCTGTTGTCACTCACTAGACTGGTCCACGCCACACTCTGTAGTCAGTCGCCAGACTTGAACTCCAAAGTGACATCCGGGGGCAAATGTGATGACCCTTATAAAGGGGTCAGTACCTTTTTGAAGACGTAAAGTGGCTGCCCAGTGTCCGCTGACCATCTATATTATTGACACAATAAAAGGCTCAGATCTCTTGTATGGTCGTGGCTGATTGATAAGACGAACCGTCTGACAGCGAGTAAATTGTTGTGAACTTGTTCTTTTTCCTTTCACCACACACGCACCACACAATAGCTTAACAACAGCGTCATTGGAGTTTTCAAAATCATATCGTTATATACAGTAATGGTGTCTTTAGATGCATTTTGTGACTAATTTGTAAAAACTGTTAAATACTTTGATTCTAATGTTTAGCACTTTTTAATATGTCGTTTTTGACTACCGCTGTTCATTATCATTTCCTGTCACGCCTAGTGTCATTTAGGGCAGCGACGAAGTTCCCCCACGCCGGTCTATCCCTTGCCAATCTCTCTATGGTGCCACAACTGTGTCCTGTACGTCGAAATATAATTTTTTTAAAGAAATAATTACCTCGTGTTGTGTATTTCATGACATTAAAGGCTCATATAGATTGAATGCGGTGCGTGCGTGCGGTCCGACGGTTACGTCTAATGCGTCTGCCTCTTGTGTTTTGGGTACGAATGTTTGGTTGCAGACGTACACACCCAGTGTAGACGATCTCACTGAAACTGCCGGTCATGTATTTCCATTGGTTTTAGTCCCACCGCACGCTCGCGCCGCATCAAGTCTATGTGACACGAGATCGTATTTTAAAAACAAATATTTATTTACTTCGCTGTTTGTGACATGGAGAACACCCGATGCTGTCACCTATGTCATTCTTTTCGAACACCAACACAATACGTAGAGAATATTACATGAGTGGTCGTTAGATACCATTTATCTTACAAGAAGTTGTTTTAAAACGTATCTAACGAGCGAAAGCGAATTGGATACGTTTTTAAACAATGAGTTGTAAGATAAATGGTATCTAACGGACACGAATGTTGTATTCTATTTCTTACATATCCTGAAGAAAAAAAATCAGTTTTAAAATAAATTTAAATGCCTTTTCCAACGAAAACCTATATACGGCCCTTTTGTTTATAGTTAACGTGTGCAATTTCAGGTTAACTTGTACGTCACGGAGTGATCGATTCGACCATTATTTTGTTTTCCATTAGATGTATGGAACTGGTGACCTGGTCATCACCTAGGAGCAGCCAGTCGTATGTCTTTAAAATGGCATCGCACGTAGATGTGTTAACAAGTATGTGTTATCAAAAATAACGAATGATGTTCTCACCAACGGGTGTGTAAGAAAAACCTTTTATGTATATAGCTTTCTTATTTGTGATGACACATAGTTGTTTACACATGTACGTGAGTTAACAATTTCAAGACATACGACTGGCTGCTCCTAGGTGATGACCAGATCACCTATGCCATACGTCCAATAAAACCCCCCAGCACGGTGGCAATCGATTACACTGTGATGTATAGTTAACCTGGCAATAGTGTGTCTGTGACCCGTAAGTCAGCTACAAGTGCAATGGCTGTAAGTAACTTTTAGTTGAAAAGATGTTAAAACTTGCTTAAAATCTGGGTGTCTTTTTGTTTAAGATAAGTAAGAAACAGAATAATACATACATTTTAAAACAACTCGTTGTGAGATACATGGTATCTAACGGCCACTCATGTATTATTCTCTATATAAACAACTCGTTGTGAGATACATGGTATCTAACGGCCACTCAAGTATTATTCTCTATTTATATGCGATATTTTCACACAGATGAAAGCACATGCCACGCTCTTAGGCTTCCTAGTCCTTTGGGTACTGATTTGCATGGGGTAAAACACTGAACCACCACCAACAGGGATACACCATAAGACCTATCGCACCTCAAGCGAGCATTCTACCATGAACATCATCTCACCCAAGACGAGGGAAGAAATGGATAAACCAGTTATATCTGTGTTACTAGTTATACAGTGGTATACTAGTTTTAGTAGTGTTAGTATATACATGAACATCATCTCACCCAAGACGAGGGAAGAAATGGATAAACAAATTATATCTGTGTTACTAGTTATACAGTGGAATGCTAGTGTTAGTAATGTTAGTATATATACCTGCTTAAATCAAACCTTCACCTTGTATTTCGGATGAAAGGGCCCGCCTTATCTACCCGCCCCGCGTATATTATGGTGATTACCTTACTTCTGCGTTGTTTTCGTCAAATAAATCGTCGGGTTTTGACCAGTAATCGTCGGGTTTTGACCAGTAGTATCCATATCAACATGTAACCTGGTTATACTGAATCAGGCCTGTCAACACCCTTCACATTTTGGGGACTTCTTACAAAAAACTTAGTCAAGGAAAGATAATTACATCGCCAGTTTTATGATCTTCCTGCTTAATGAGCTGTTACCCAGAGCAAACAATGCATTGCTTACTTTGAGTTGTAGGTCAGCACGTGTAATTAGTGGAGAACGAGACGGATGGATGGATGGGCTGAAACTCCGATCATCATCTCTGGCCGGGAATGGGCGCATGACGTTGTTTCCACGTGACTGGGTACAGCACAGTGGTTATCAGATCCAGTTACTAAATCCTTAATCGAATAAATTAGCACGTTAAAGGGCTTCCTGTCCTACCCAGATTTGGCCGCTTGGAGGTATGGGAAAGGCAATGAATTCATATCGAATGATCCGGGTATTCCCAGGACTAAGATAAGAATTTAATACTCTACTTTGAAAACAATGTTGATACTAAGCCGAGGAGAATGCTTTTATTTCTGTCATATACTTCACATTTCCGTTTTATTGTTTACCGCTGTATACGTACACATATACGCTATAAACATGGTGAGGACAATAATTAGTAGTAGCACGATCCTCTGTGTGGTCGATGATTGCTGTCTACCACCAACTCAAATCATAAAGACGACACGAGTTATATGTTGTTTGTTGTTTATTTGTTTATTACAGTGTCACATGACAATACACATAAAATATTCATACTCTATACAATCACGTATTGTCACCCAGCCGACATAGGCTTATAAGACACTTAAGGGACATTCCCGAGTTTGCTGCAATTTTTAAGATGTTATCCACCAACAGAGACTTTTTAACGACTGTAATTACATATAAAAATTATTTTTCTGCATAAAATATTCGTGGCTGTATATTAAACGTGTTTCTGATCGTTCTAATATTTGTACTAGGTTAAATTTCATTTTATTTCCTAAAACATTTTTTTTGAAGACAAAATCCAGTTTGGGCTTCTTACAAATATTAAGACGACCAGAAACACATTGAATATACAGACACTGATATTCTAAACAAGAAAATATATTTAATATGTAAGTTTAATCGTAGAAATATTTTATTAGTCGGAAACATCTTACAATGCAGCAAACTGAGGAATGACTCTTTAAAACATAAAATACGAAGTATCATTGATATAAGAAAAATAATCTAATATGTACATGTATATAAAAGCAAAAATACATTATATAATTTTTTAAATGTTAATAAAATCTAATTTTATAATTAGACCATACTATTTACAATTATAAAAGAATTTGTTTCCACTGAAACCACCTAAGGTAAAAGTATATTAAAATAATCGACGTTACGTCTTATTTAAAAAAAAATTAAATGTTTTTCGTCTTTGAAACAGTTATATATGTGGCTAAAACTGCTACACGCAGCGTTTCAGTCAACTCCATGGGAATACATATGATCACCCATCACCCTTAACGTAAATCACAAACACATTTCAGACATAACAGGAAGTGGTTTTACTACCTAAGTTCTTCACAGAACATGTCATCCTATGTTTAGTAAGACCATGCACGTTTCAAGGACAATAATACATTGACATTAGTTCAAATTAAATTAGACGAATATCCTGGCCAGATGAAATAACATTTTATGACGACAAGCCCTGTCACATTTATCACCAATGGCAGGACTGCTTGGATTAACTTTTGAATCAAACGTTGTGTGCAACTCGAACTTCGACCCGCACAGATACTTTTGGTGTACTGCTACCACCTGATGATACGATGTTAGTCCATAACAGTTACTGGTCGTTGGTCATAGCATACCACTGCAAGTTCCAACCGAAGGAGTATACACAATAATGGCAGAAACAAGATGTTTGTTTAGGTTCTTTACGAAATTTGGTACCACCAAGAATCTTATATAGAAACAGGACAGTAATACAATACACTAGCTCATCTCAGCTAATGATCAGCACCATGGTTCAAACTGAACTGAATTGAACTGAACTACTATTTAATAACACATCAGCTAATAAAGATATATAGCGATCAATACCAATACAAATATTGTAAAACTATCAATAGAACTCAGTATAAACAGCAGTGACTCAAGTTAATGACAATATATTAATACTTGAAATAAACTATATTCAAAACGACAAAACCACAGGTCATGGCCAGACCATGTGGTAATGATAAAGCACGATTGCAACGAACTAACAAAATGATAGATTTGAAAGAAAAAAAACATGCGATATATATATATACACTACTCAAAACAAGTTAAAGGTTAGTAAATATATTTCAGATGTATGTGCATTTCGCCATAGTACCAATATACTGAACGTAACAGAATTTTAACTGTTGTGACATTGAACTGTGACTAATAAGTGAATGCAAAAAACAACCCTTGATGTCTATATTTGTGGCACCGATGATCTTGATAAAATTAACAACAATAACTCGAAAATACCCCCATTTTGTATCGAATACATGCAGCAATATCATTTGCGTAGATGGTTAATTCTCAACATGAAATGCACGTGCAATTGTTGCTGCATGTGCGTAATTTTCATTAAAAATACGGTCAACACGTTAGTTTGGTACAAGTTGGAAATTCATTATTCGTCTTAAGAACATGACTTTAGAAGACAGAGGTAAGCCTCGTGCCTGTCGTCAAGATGGAAATTCATTATTCGTCTTAAGAACATGACTTTAGAAGACAGAGGTAAGCCTCGTGCCTGTCGTCAAGATGGAAATTCATTATTCGTCTTAAGAACATGACTTTAGAAGACAGAGGTAAGCCTCGTGCCTGTCGTCAAGATGGAAATTCATTATTCGTCTTAAGAACATGACTTTAGAAGACAGAGGTAGGCCTCGTGTCTGTCGTCAAGATGGAAATTCATTATTCGTCTTAAGAACATGACTTTAGAAGACAGAGGTAGGCCTCGTGCCTGTCGTCAAGATGGAAATTCATTATTCGTCTTAAGAACATGACTTTAGAAGACAGAGGTAGGCCTCGTGTCTGTCGTCAAGATGGAAATTCATTATTCGTCTTAAGAACATGACTTTAGAAGACAGAGGTAGGCCTCGTGCCTGTCGTCAAGATGGAAATTCATTATTCGTCTTAAGAACATGAAATTAGAAGACAGAGGTAGGCCTCGTGCCTGTCGTCAAGATGGAAATTCATTATTCGTCTTAAGAACATGACTTTAGAAGACAGAGGTAGGCCTCGTGCCTGTCGTCAAGATGGAAATTCATTATTCGTCTTAAGAACATGACTTTAGAAGACAGAGGTAAGCCTCGTGCCTGTCGTCAAGATGGAAATTCATTATTCGTCGTAAGAACATGACTTTAGAAGACAGAGGTAGGCCTCGTGCCTGTCGTCAAGATGGAAATTCATTATTCGTCGTAAGAACATGACTTTAGAAGACAGAGGTAGGCCTCGTGCCTGTCGTCAAGTTGGAAATTCATTATTCGTCGTAAGAACATGACTTTAGAAGACAGAGGTAGGCCTCGTGCCTGTCGTCAAGATGGAAATTCATTATTCGTCGTAAGAACATGACTTTAGAAGACAGAGGTAGGCCTCGTGCCTGTCGTCAAGTTGGAAATTCATTATTCGTCTTAAGAACATGACTTTAGAAGACAGAGGTAGGCCTCGTGCCTGTCGTCAAGATGGAAATTCATTATTCGTCTTAAAAACATGACTTTAGAAGACAGAGGTAGGCCTCTTGCCTGTCGTCAAGATGGACATTCACAAAGAAATGTTGCACAAAGACTTAATGTTAGTCAAGAGTCATTGGACGATTCTAGCCCAATAGTTCGCTTCAAACACGTCTCCGTTTTGGCCGACCAACATCAACCACAAATCGCCAAGATCGGTACATTGTGGATATGGCCCAACGACAACGTACTGCTGCGGCAAGAAGTTTAAGACTGTCTTCTAACGGTTACTTTAACGCAAGTCTCAGATCAGACTATTAGTAACCGCCTGCGTCAACAAAACTTGCGCAGTCGACGTCAGGTAGTTCCACCTCTCGTTCTCACTGGTGTTCGGTATAGAGATGAAATTCTACGTGTTTTGGTCATCCCTGCACTGCGAACCATAGGCCCAAACTCAGTACTACAGGATTACAATGCGCGGCCACGTAGAGTTAGGGTGGCAACAGATTTCTTACAACAACAAGGAGTTATACAGATGGAATAGCCAGCAGATAAGTTGTGAGGAAGAGTACGTGGCAATTATGCCCCCTGTAACAATCTCCACGAATTGGTACAGAACCTCCAAACAGAATGGCAGACAATCCCACAGGCTTTTTTTCCCCAGCGGTTGGTTAACAGCATGTGACGTCGTTGTGCTGAATGTCTTAACGCAAGAGGTGGTTAACCTCACTTGTGTGACTTTTGTTTTTGAATATGTTGACTGTTAACGAAGGTTATCAAATTGTCCACCATGTTGTTAATACATTTTGTTTAAGATCCATTCACGTCAATATGTTTTGTAATTAATGTAAAAAAATCGGTCCAATAAACTATTCACCCTTAACCTGTTTTGAGTAGTACATATATTAAGAATGTGTTCTGTATTCACCATTCACAAACAAAACAAAGGAGAACGTTGCGACCTTTTTTGGTATTTTTTTTTAACTTTTTTTTTTTTGGCGCATGTTTATATATGCAACCATGCTGGCGTGTTCAAAATGTAAACCGGCAAATAATTGTTTTGTTTGTTTCTATTGCGATTGGAAATAGCACTGGTAGTTGTGATAAACTGTTACGGCCAATTGCTACCAAATTAAGCGCGGTTCTTGCGGTCATTTATTTTATGCCGAGACATAGATCGTGCACCTGGCCGTGGAGAAATAATCCATTCTATGACGTCATCAACAGTCGACTGTCGACAATTCAGTAGTCGCGTGCCGCGGTGTATCTAGAACAGATAACATAAAACACATCCTCGTACTACGTCACCTGATTTATGAAGCCACTATTCAGTGGGCGTGTCCCTGTGTACGCGTGCGCTAATTAATGGCTCGCGCCACTCCCCGACAGCCAGCCCTTTTTCGGCGCGCGATGAATTCATCCCGGAGTCTCGTGTTCTCCCGCTCAAGTGTTTTAAAATTACTTTTAGTAATATTGTTAATGGAGAAATGTTTGCGAACCATTAGCTAACAATAGGAATGTAAATTCAGTGAGAAGTTTGTTTCAGATTTTACACAGTTATGTCTTGGAATATATTATGAAAAATGAATGTATTACAAAAAAAATTACTTATTTTCAAACTTAGAAAGAAAAAGAAAATAAAATCCACATTTTTTTTTTAATTTAAAGAAGAGAGAGAGAGAAAAAAAAACTTGGGTTGTACCTGTATAAGTTTGTTTCTTTAACTAGAGTACGTTGATTTATTTATTCCTTGGCTATTGAATGTCAAACATTTGGTAGAAAAAAAAGAAGAAATTTGTTTTGTTCAACGAAACCGCTAGAGTACATTGAATATTAAACATTTGTTCAACGAAACCGCTGGAGTACATTGAATATTAAACATTTGTTCAACGAAACCGCTGGAGTACATTGAATATTAAACATTTGGTAAAAAGAAGTTTCTTTTGTTTAACATCACATTGATCTATTAATCCTTGGCTATTTGGTAAATCTGATATATAGTCTTAGAAGAAACAGCTACATTGTTTTTTATTAGTGATTTTATATGCACCATCCCACAGACAAGAACTCTTGGACCACTACACGTTCCTTCACACTGTACAACTATAATGACATATTAAATATATGTTTTGTCAGCATAAAATATCAGTGACTATATATTAAATGTGTTTCTGATCGTATTTGTGTTTGTATTAAGTAAAACTTCATTTTGTTTCCCATGAAGTGGCGACAGCGGTTTTCCTTTCTCCATATATACTCTTCAAAAGAAGAAACGCAAAACCACATTGTCGTAACATTTGGAGAATTGATTTAATTATTGAATGGTGAGTCCGATAATTACCAAATGTTGCAGGATTGTTCACAATTCACTCTAGTCCATTGTGAGTAAGTGATAGGACACACCACCAAGGTCAAGGTCATCTGGAGTCAATACCGGGTGTGGCCTCCGCGTGTGTTGACAACTGCCTGGCACCGCCTGCCCATTGAAGCAACCAGAGTACGGATGACGTCCCGGGGGATGGTGGCCCACTCGGCCTGCAATGCTGCTGCCAGCTCGGGCAGGGTCTGGGGCTGTGGTTGTCGCTGTCGGAGGCGTCGGTCCAACTCGTCCCATAGATGCTCAATTGGGTTCAAATCCGGTGATATCGATGGCCAAGGAAGGACATTAATGTTGTTGTTCTGTAGGAAAGCCGTTGTGAGACGTGCTGTGTGAGGCCTGGCGTTGTCATGTTGGAACACTGCGTTGGCGTTGGCCATAACTGGAACGATGTGTGGCCGGAGGATCTGGTCAATGTAGCCCTGTGCATTCAGCTTGCCCTGCACGTGGACCAGGTCAGTTCTGCCAGTGTGTGAGATGGCTGCCCACACCATGACACTACCCCCGCCGAATCTGTCCACTTCCTGCACGCAGTTTGCCGCATAACGTTCACCACGACGCCTATACACGCGACATCTTCCATCATGACGTCGGAGCAGAAATCGGGACTCGTCACTGAACCACACCTGTCTCCATCGCAGTTGAGGCCATTGTCGATGAATCTGGCACCACTGCAGTCGGAGTCGACGGTGTTGTGGTGTTAAGATGACACCTCGAACTGGACGTCTGGCACGAATTCCTACCTCACGTAGGCGGTTCCGTACGGTCTGGTCGGATATCCTGCGCAAACCTGGTATTGCTGCGGCTGTGGAGGTGGCAGTAGTCAATCGTTCCCGAAGGTGGCGTACCCGGATGTAGCGTTCCTGCTCGGGGGTAGTGACCCGTGGTCGACCGGATCTAGGGAGGTCACGTGTTGATCCATGTTGCTGGTAACGGTCCCACAGTCTGGAGATGGTGCTTGGGGACACATGGAATGCCCTGGCAACGGCCGTTCTGGATTCGCCTGCGTCTAGTCGGCCGATGGCATTGTTTCTCTGCGGTTCACTGAGACGTGGCATGTCCTGGATTGTCAACTGTCGGCCAGATACAGAGGCCAGGCAAGCGAACACCCTGCACTTTTATACTGTCGGTGTTCATGTTGCACGTGCAGACAACGCACGTGCAGTGGTGACATGGTTTGCACGTGGCTGCGTTTTTGCGAATATTCACATTTTGAAACTTTATTTTACAGTAGCTGCGTTTTATCGAATGTAACCGTGGGAATGTGTTTGGGACATGCAATGACCTTATATTCACAAAGCATGAACCGGTAGGAAACATAAAATCGGAGTTATAACCCATTTGTACCCTTTTGCGTTTCTTTTTTTGAAGAGTATATGTGTGGTCCTTAACCATATGTCTGACGCCATATAACCGTAAATAAAATGTGTTGAGTGGTGCGTCGTTAAATAAAACATTTCTATTCTATATTCATTTTGGTTCCTAATACATGTATGTATTTTTCGTACGTACGACATTATTGTGCATCCTAATTCCGTTTATTACCCCAGCAGGCACTCATAACTGGGAAAATAAAAATCATAATTTCTCACTGAGAAATTATCATGCATTGGTCTAACGAACAATACTATTGGATGATTCGACGCTTACAAACCAATGACCTTCTCGGTACTAAATATGACGTCATCACGATTTGGCAAACACAATGACGTCATGCATTTTAAAGAGTTTGTGGTGTTTTTGGTGTTAAATTTATAACAAAATGTCATTTTAATGCATTTCATTATAGAGTTTGTACCATAATAAAGAGAACTTTTATTTTTGAAAATTATCTATGAGCGTGATTAAAATACATAGTTATAAAAAAATACTCAGAACAGTGCGTAAAGTGGTTATATGGTTTCTATACATGTACGTGTCGAAAATAAAGGCTTTTAGAGACAAAAATAGATTGATCAGGTAATAAATAGAATAACAAACTCGGTACCAGTTATTATCAAATTTATGTCCCTCGTGAAATTACCCGGGAGTGGTCTCAGATTTACTAGTAGCCTATAAAAAATATATTTTGAGTTTTATTGCCCCTTGCAATTTTGAGCATTTGAAATGTGACTAAATACAGCAAAATAACCTTTTAGTCATATTTATTTACGGTAAAATTAACTCTTTTTTTTACAAAACGTAAGCAGCATCAAAATTGCAATCAGTGAAAAATTATTAAGTTCAAGCCCTGTTGTTAGTTTGTGTACTGTCCGTAGTTAGTTTCTCTTTCAGTTAATCTACCTCAGCCGCTGATAATTTGTATCATCAGCATCATCATCATCATCATCATTATTATTATTATTATTATTATTATTATTATTATTATTTATAATTAGTTTTTTGTTAGTACTGTAGTGACAATATGACGCTATTCATATATGTATGGAAAAAGTACACAAAAGGGTCCGCTAAATTTATATACTCCCCCACCCCTCCCCTGTTCAGAAAATGCACTGTTCGTACAGTACTTAGTATGTATTCCTTCTGTTCCAGATGATTCGGTAATATGAATCAATCAAATACATGTACTTATTTACCGCCTATATACATTTTTGCTGTGAATATAGCCAGCCCTCGTTAATGGAGACGATAGACACGGCTTCGTATATATAGTCACATCGTATATAAACACCGTCTAGTTCAGAGTATTCAGAGTATAATAATTTTATGACAAACATATATGGGTTTCATCCTAGTCAAGTGGAATGATGAGTTTATAGACTTTACAACAGATCCCCTTGTTGTCGAGCGAACCTATGTGGGGCACACGTATTGCACGTGGGGTTTTGAATGTCACCTAGTTCTATCTTGTATATGCAGGGATGAGAGAAATAATAGTTTCTAGATCAAATGTATGTCGTAGTTACAATGTACCATGCATGCGTTTTTCATATTGTTTAATTTGGTATCTATGATAATTAGTTTTTAAAATTATATTAACAACTTAAAATAGTAATCCTATGTTTTTCACACTTTTAAATGAAAAGTCATTATTTACAATTATTGTTTATAAATCAGATTACTGTAAGTAAGGGTGGCTACATGAATGTCGTGGTTTACAATATCATGTGATTTCCACGAAACTTAAACCCAAACTTGTTCAAAAATCATTATAATATAATATATCATTAATAATTTTTCCGTTTTCTTTTCCACCCAGACATAAATGAGTATGAAGTTTGACTGACAGCGGAAGTAGTTTATTCATAAGCTTGGGAAAAGCGGAAGACAAGTGTGGGATCAGGGCAAAACGTCTCGCGCTCAAAGCGAGTTCACGCGAGACTTGACCCCTGACCCGAGAAGCCCTAAACCAGCATGTAGTTGTATTTTAGTGATGAGTGTCTTTGTGTCCGAGTGCCTGCATCGTGCATCTTTCTGCGAGCTGTTTGCTCAATCAAGTGCTGTTTTGTTTTGCCTTTGTCAACAATTGGCTCGGCAATAAACGGTACTCGTGGAAACAGTGACTTCCGTTTTCTGAGTCTGGTACACATCGTAAACAAGCTCATTTGGAAATTTGTCATCGTTTACGAGTTCACAGATTGTTTCGCTAGTCACTATGGGTAGTTTGTCTTCCAGTAACAATAGCACAGATTGTTTCGTTGGTCACTATGGGTAGTTTGTCTTCCAGTAACAATAGCACTTTCTCACTGAAAAAGCCGGAAGACATTTGAGTGTAGTATATGTACATTTCGCTTCTATTTGTTTTGCTGGAACAATAGAAATTAAATATGTGAAAAGTGATCAAATATCACTGTTGTCCATAAATCGTAAACTACTGAATGGTCAGTCCTATGAATTGTATAATTAAAATTGTTTTGTATTTGTGTTACTAAAATGTTCAGACCGTTATGCATTTCAATGAAAATAAACTATCGATTTGCACACAAATAAAATTGTTCACCTTGATGACAAACTAAATACTAAAATTACGTTTGCCCCGTCAAAAATGTTCACGAAATCTGGCTACTAGTGCTAGCCTTGTTTGAAGAAAGACCGCCATTTTGAAGGAAACAGAACATTTAGAAATAATTAAAATAAACTTTGCTATAATTTAAATGTATTTCGAAATCAGTAAAACTACTAATAAAAAGTAACTGTTTTTAATTTCTTGTTTGTCCCGTCTCGATGGTTCCAAACTGTGTAATTGTTTTAAAATATATTCAAAGAAAATGCATTCATATACACGAAATCTGGATATGTCTTTGCCAAACGACTACATTACGTTTTAAATTTGTGTTTTAATGTCTTGTTTACTAAATATCCGCAAAATTTTTTTTTTTGAATTTGAGCTTTAGTGGGTTTTTTGGGGTGTTTTTTTAATGATATACATGTATTTCAAATTTAATGATACTTATGTATTGAAAAAACACTCTCAGTATGCCATTGAAAGTCTCCGCTCTCTGGTGTTGGTACTGATAATGTTGTCCTGTCCAGTAAAGGATATTTACCAGATAAAACTGAGTTTAAAACTAAACATATTTAATCTAAATTGTAACGAAACTATTAAAGAAAGTGAATTTAGTTTTTACGCTTTATGATCACAACTGTGCTCATGACTGCGACGATGACAGTAAACCTATTTGTGAACACAACTGTGCTCATGACTGCGACGATGACAGTAAACCTATTTGTGATCACAACTGTGCTCATAACTGCGACGATGACAGTAAACCTATTTGTGAATATATCTGTGCTCATGACTCATGAGGATCGAACCACCTCAGTAGATCCATTCAACCGGTTTTTCTTTTCTTTTTCCAACCAGTGCACCACAACTGGTCAACAGCCTTGGTATGTGCTTTCCTGTCTGTAGGAAAGTGCATATAATAGATCCCTTGCTGCATTAGGAAAAATGAAGCGGGTTTTTTCTGATGACTACGAGTCAGAAGTACCAAATGTTTAACGCCCATTAGCCGATAATGAATTAATCACTGTGCTTTAGTGGTGTCGTTAAACAAAATAAACTTTTATAACCGAACATAATTGTAAAAATGATTGCGACCATGATTGTAAACACATTTGTGAATATAACAGTAAACATAACTGAACTGAACTGTGAACATGACCGTGAATATAACAGTGAGTATGACTGTGAACATGATTATGGATGTGACTCAGAAGTACCAAATGTTTAACGCCCATTAGCCGATAATGAATTAATCACTGTGCTTTAGTGGTGTCGTTAAACAAAATAAACTTTTATAACCGAACATAATTGTAAAAATGATTGCGACCATGATTGTAAACACATTTGTGAATATAACAGTAAACATAACTGAACTGAACTGTGAACATGACCGTGAATATAACAGTGAGTATGACTGTGAACATGATTATGGATGTAACTGTAAAAGTGACTGTGAACATAACTCTGACTATAGCTGTTTGTATTAGGAGTTGGTGTCAGTATGGATCTTTCCATTGGATGCTGCCCCGAGTCCGTCCCGTAGCCTAACATCAGTTTATAGACACACGCTGCCAGTCGCTTGTTCCTCTTTTTGTTCTTGGTTTTTTATTGTCTCCATAGTGATTGTGGAAATGTCCCGGCTGAAGTTTACTGTTTTGAATAGAGTGTAAACAGAGGGACAGGACATGGAGTGTTTGGAAAGTGGCCCGTATATCAGTGGGGAGATGGCTCGACAGATAGCATATACAGGACATACCCGCCGTTCCGAGGAAGTACCCCCTCTTATTACTGAGGTTTCACAAAGTGATGCACAAAACGCCGGAACAAAAAGTGACCGCGACGCGACCCCGACTGCCTGATAATGGGTGGAGCGAGCTGGCTGCACGGACACTGACCACCCTCCCACGCCTTTCTCACGGCTATGCTTCATTACAAGCCGACACGGGAACAAAGACCGGGAGTCGTCATCATGTGCTCATTCACTATTCATACGATACCGACTCCATGTGATTTAAATATTCTTCACAAATCTCACGTTAACCTGGCTGTCATTTTAATCATTGCTGTGTCTTCCAGGAACAATGATTTGTTACACAAAACAATTCTGGCACGCTGCATTAAAAAGAAAATAATAAATGTTAAGAATTAACATTGTCAGGAGATTATATTTTAAGAGTTGCGTGCACCAGTCTTTTCGCACTCCACCGGCCTAGAAAAGGTAACCAGTGTCAAACCAAATGGTGAAATACGGGGATGTGTAGTGATACTATGTGTAGCGAGAGAACCAACATTTAAACAATGGTTTGCTCAAAGACGAATGTAGCTGACTCCTTGCAAAGATTGGAGATTTAGATTTGAGTTGTTGTTAGAGGTTCAACTAAGAATCAACCACCTAAAATGTTTAATTTATACAAATATGAATAGAAATAATGCTGTATACTTGCATCAAGTGAACAAATCTAGCTGGTCAGTTGTCACTTGAACTGAGGATCATGGTTCAACCGTCAACTAGAAATAGTGCCTTGTGTATGAGATTTTTAGTGAATACTCGTTGACGTCCGTCAGTCGATGGCTAGCTCGCTGGTCGTAATTATTGTACTATATTTTCATTCCTTCGTTTATCCGTTTGTTTACTTATTTTTAGATATTATTTTACCAGATAGCTGTGTAGCAGTTGTGGAGACGTATAGACGTTGTGTTAAATATGTGAACAAGGAATTGTGGAACACGATCCAAAGCCCCATAATAAAGGCTATAACCCTAAAGATGTTGGGTTGTTTTTTAATTTCTTCTCTAGATTGTCCATATTAATATATGATAACATTCTGAATTAATTCTCATGTCTTTGAAGAGTTCAGCGTGCCGACATCCCTTCATTAATGTTGGCTTTGTAGAAGTATTCCATTATTAAACTTCTTGCCGTATGTAAAGCCCGATCTCATCTCATCTCAAGTAAACTACTCTAGATCGTTTGCTTCATTTGTTTTCTGTAGAGATATCAATAAGTGTTCCTGCCATGTATGTGTGTGTCGTCATATTCTTACACCTTTATAACGTGTAACTCTTGATGAATAAATCTGGACAGAACAAAATGAAATCACCGTCTGTGTAACGATGGAATTAGAAGACACAATCTATACACATCACGGCTAGCTCATCAATATGTTATCCTTGAACTCAGTGTGGTCTTGTGTAAGATATATATTAGTATTCACTTTAGTTTCTCGCTGAAAAGAAACAGGATTAAAATGTTTTATGCTTGTATCCACTTAAAGTTCAAATACGTTTGTCAGGATGCACACATCAGTTATCAAGGCTAATTCAAACAGGCAGACTCGTTGTTGTGGGTGTGTGCACTTCGTTCTCAAACAAGGACAACGCTGTAATATATCTATGCACGGTCAGCTTAAATTATTTGATTGCATGGTTATACCAGTCCTTTTATACGGATGCGAAAAATGGGGTTTCGAAAGTTTAGCTTCCATAGATAAACTATATAATAAATTTTTAAAATTACTGTTACCAGTGAGGAATTCTACACCGTTGTACATGTATGGAGAAATTGGACGTTTCCCAGTAACTATAACTGTAAAGCTAAGGATGATTACCTTTTGGTTCAAACTAATTACAGGGAAGCAGTCCAAGTTATCATTATTTGTTTATAGATTGTTGTTGAATGACTACAATAATAATATTTACAAACATAAATGGATAGACTTTGTAAAATCAATATTGGATAACATTGGTTGTACGTATATATGGATGTCACAATGTAATAGAATTGCAAGTGCTACACTTTTTAAAGACTCTATTTCTTTAAGACTTAGATCAATTCCTACAAACATGGTACAGTCATATCGATAATTCCGGAAAAGCTTCAAATTACAAACTGTTAAAATATAGTGTTACATATGAGACATATTTAACATCACTTGAGAAAAAAATATTGGTGTCTATTATTACATTTTAGACTCTCAAACCGTAATCTCCCCATTGAAACAGGTAGATGGGCACGAATACCACTACATGATAGAATATGTCTCCTCTGCAACAGTAACAACATCGGAGACGAGTTCCATTATATACTTAAATTCCCATTATTTAAAGAACCCAGAATTATTTACTTACCACAATACTGTCAATAAAAACCTAATACATATAAATTTTATAATATCTTCAACAGCAAGAAAACCGGTGTCCTTCGTAAATTGTCAATTTTCTGTAAATTTATTATGAATACCTTAAAGTCCCCCGGCTAAAATACCTATATGGATATGTATTTTATGTATGTATGTATGGATGTATGTATGTATATATAAATATATGTATTTGTTTATTTATTTATTTATTTATGTGAAATACTTATACGTTTGCCATCTTGTCAACATATATGTATAATTGTATTATGTACCTCATATGCCGTGGTTTACGGCCTGAGAGTAAATAAAGTTCTGATCTGATATGTGGAGTAAGGTTTGACATGACGCTTCCATCAGATAACTGTTCAACCTCTTACAACAGAGTTGTATTAAAGACAGGCGGGTTTGCTTTGACCACATCCAGTAGGTTCAGGCATGTCCGCCCTGGGTCCCGTCTCTGGTATGACCAGTGGTTTGACGCAAAATATAACATGTGGGTTTTTTTTGTTTTTAAGATTACCGTTAAATTCAAAATACTTAGGCCCTATCACGTGACCATCACGTCATTTTGGCTATGCCACGTGATCAAGATTCTAATACCAAAACGTGAAACTAGATTTGCAAGCTTTAAGCAGACGATTAAAGATTTGAAACAATCGACATTCCTTTAAATATTATTTGAAAACTCCTTTCATCTACACCATTGCAATTCTTCTTGGATTAGACTGCGCTGCTCATCTCTACTCATCCTAATCTAGAGACCAACGACAAATTGAAATACTCTCCAACCGCACAAAACAGCGGCGAGATTGAAAAAGATGAGACGGTGATTTTAAATGAAATCGAGTATTCGGTCACACGATATTGTCACCGACTCATTAAATGACGTGCGTGCTGGGCTCGATTCATGGCGGATTAACGCGGTTTGTCTGTCAAACCACAACAGCCGATCTCGACAAACGGCCATTGAGCAAATGAAGTGCTGTATTGAGACATACCCTAAAGACCGGACCATGTCCATCACAGGCGGTGAAACAGTTTTAATCGGATCTCGGCAAATTGCTTTTGTTGACCTCCATGGAGCGGGCCCTCTGTTGTGTAGCCCCGGGGTGAAACCCGCTTACCTTTGAACGTCTATGTTCCCACCCTCCTCCCGCCACCCGCCACCCACTATATACGGAGACCAGATATGCACTGTCCCTTCTGAAAATACACAATGTTCTTTACAATTTCTCTCTTAATAAATCTCAAATTTTTACTTTAAAATTATGCTAAGACCCAAAGAATAAATGTTTAACTTCACTTCAGCATAAAAAATGCATCAGGTATTGGGCGGAATCCAAAGACGAGAGCATTAAAAATATAATGTATTTAAAAATCGAAGTTGGGGTTGTTGGGGTTTTTGAGTGGTTATTATTTTTTTTGGGGGGGGGTGGGGGTGGGGGGTGGGTTGGTTGTGTTTTCATTACAAAAATTCATTTGACTCCAAAGCTATACTTTTAGGTGCTGTCTAATCGACGGGATACATAAGACGTTCGTGTGACACACACACACACACACACACACACACACACACACACACACATACACACACATACACACACACACATACACATACACACATACACACACACGCACACACACACGCACACACATATACACACACGCGCGCGCACACACACACACATATACACACACACGCGCACACACACATCCACAGACACACATACGCACACACACATACACACACACACACTCACACGCACGCACGCATGTACACACGCACACATACACACATACACACACATATACACATACACACACATACACACACACACACATACACACATACGCACACATACATACACACACACACACACACACAAACACACACACACACACAGGATATATAGGTTTAACTACACCGCGCATGTGTCTTAATACAAGCGTTTATGACTCCTTGCCATCAGAAAGTGACACAAAGCTTGAATCACGAATTCGGACGAATACACAACGTTTGAATGTCCATGAATATATTACTAAGTACACAAAAAATTAACTCTTCGCAGAAACCGACCAAGCGTCAGTGCCCATTTGGTGCATTAAGTGCATTATGGTGATAAATCGTGAAACGTACCCAGCTATTTAATCTTTCAAGAAGCTTCTTCATTATTTCATTATTAAATTCCAGTCTGAATTTATAGCTGATCATTCAGTTCCAAAATGAAACATTTCTTTCAAATGTTTCGTGTATTTTTAGTTGTTTTAGTACTATCATCAACTTTATTGTCGTTCATAATACCAGATTTAGCTTTTTAAAACCATAACACCACTTAAAGTTAACTATACTTAACCCTTGTTTATAACACCGACAACAATTAGAAATACTGTCTTTCAATTAGCCCGTCCTGCCATATTGAGGTTCGGACTGGTCACAAAAGAGTCGTGATCCAGTTGGACGTAACTCTTGAGACGCCCCTTTGTTGGGATGACGTTCATCACGGGTCTGTCGTTGTCAGAGGGTAACCCAGTGGCAGATGTCGCGACAACACACACGGCGACTCCCCCGCCCAGGGGCCGGTGGCGGTGTCATCAATACGAGCTCGTTGACCAGAACTAGCAGCCGTGGAGGGTTGATGGCATTAACACCTGTCAGTTATCTCAACACGGGATTCACCAAATCGCCATTTCTACACTCTCCTTCACCATTCCGATACGGAGTGTTTGGTTTATAATACTAATCATAGGCGAAAATAATTGATTGATTTTGTGGTTTGACAAACCTAGAATAAGAATATAAGTACTCATGGAAGTGTTAAATGTATTTTGTTTAACGACACCACCAGAGCCCAGTGATTTTGTAATCATTGGCTATGGATGTAAAACATTTGATACTTTCTGACACGAAGTATTAGGGAACAGCATACTCCACGACCTGTCATATACCATTCGTCGGGCATTGGTTAAGACGAAAACAACACCAATCAGAGAATGGGTCCATTGAGGTGGTTCGATCCTACGACACAAGCGCCTCAGGCAAGTGCTGTATCGAACGAACTACATCTCGCCCCGTATAACACGGTACAGTTCCCATTGATCATATAACGGGTCTATTATACATACTCCCTTACATATGAGATAGCACGTGCCGCAGTGTTTGAAATACCAGCCGTGGAACACTGGTTGGAAAGGAAAACAAAATGAATCTCCACAGAGAAGGACCAAACTATGACCCTAAGGTTGATGACCATTAACGTCAGCTAAGCGCTCTTGCCACTGAGGTATATCCCGCTTAAAACACTTATACACATTGATGTATATACTCGTCATGTACACCTGTTACACATATCCCCACCCATTGATACAGGACGTAGTAGAGATTACCATACGTCCCCGTCTATAGCCGTCTGAACCAGGAATATCCCCAAGGACAGGTTATGATATATGTGTCATTTTAACACGAGAGATAGTGCATTATCAGTTATACCCAAACACCAGGGAGGATATCACATTTAAGCCTGCTTTTAAGATAAGCCGTAACTGTTGGTCTTCATAAAAAACATTATATAAAATACATATACACATGTATATAAAATGATAAGCAGCTCCGGTATAAATGGTCAGTGTATCAGATTTGTCAAGGGATAAGAAGGAAGCGACCATCTTAATGCGCCATCTGTCACACAGGTAATTTAAAACGACAAACGAAATATTATTTATGAGCTCATTGGGGTCACCATATGTTGCCGAGGTGGGTCGTTCTCCACGGCGCGGGTCTCCCCGTCTGGGTATACCGGAACTGGAGCACGCTTCACGCCTCGGTGACCACAACTCACAAACTAGCAAACAAATAGGAAGCGGGGTCGGCCCCTACTACTCTTTTCTAGACTTTACTTTGTTTTATTGTGATACCATCTCGTATCCTCCGGAGTCGGACCCGTCCGCACCACTATACCAACCCATGACGACTGGACTATACACTAGTCTGATTCTCTCTCTCGTTCAGACGGATCTGGCTTCTCGAGATCTGTATTTCAGCACAGCACTACACCTTCAACGTCTATTGACTGTCAATCTAGGGGTTTTCTTGATGGGATGCAACCCATCTCGTCCCTACAAGCTGTGCACCCTAACGGCCTCAACGAGGCCACTCATGTGGACATATAGATCAGACTTTAAACTTTTAGACCTTCGTTCAAAAGTTTATGTCGAAATTACTTTCTTTTTTTTTTTTAAATATTATTAAATACTAGTAGTCCGATCCTCTCTTCTTTCTCTTATTTATTTTTTGCTTGTAACTTCTTTTTTTCTTTTCTTTTTAAAAAATTCTATTAACATTTTACTAATTGCTATTTTCAAAAGTCCCCCCGCCCCCACCGATCTTATCTAATTTCTTTTTGACCACACGATCTAATCTAGCGACCAAATTTAATAAGTAGAATTTTCTTTATTAATTATATTAATTAGAGATGCGCATGAAAATTTTAAAGGCCCACTATTTAATTTTTGGATGTAAATTTCAAAATTGTCCGGGACGGACATGTTCGAAACTCTAGTGGTATATGAGCATATACAAATTATTCGCACTCGCACAAACTAGCTGGAACATCTTTACGGGATTTTGGGGTGGGAAGTTGCTCAGTGTTAAAGCGCTCGCCTCATGCGCAGTCGGTCTGGGATCAATCCCCGTCGGTGGGCCCATTGGGATATTTCTCGTTCCAGCCAGTGCATCACGATTGGTATATCAAAGGCCGTGGTATGTGCTTTCCTGTCTGTGGGATAGTCATAAAACAGATCCCTTGCTAACAAAGTGTAACGGGTTTCCTCTCTAAGACTATGTCAAATTATCCAATATCCGATGATTAATAAATCAAAGTGCTCT